>NW_007730281.1:101332-121095 GCF_000696425.1 Galeopterus variegatus | reverse complement strand
TCCTGGCCCTGACAGGAATTTTCCTGTAGCTTGCTGTGGTCTCCAGTCCTGTAATTTACCACCCAGTGCTTGCAGGCTCTTGCTGCACTGTAGACTTTCTGAGCAAATCTTGGTGCAGTGTTTTCACTCTGGGTCACCATCACAGACAGTGTTGGGGAAGCTGCCTCTGTGGCCCCGCAGAACCCCAGCCCGGCCCAGCTCATGGCAGCATAGGCTTTGACATTGTGTTTCGGAGTACAAGGCCCAGAGGCATACACGGGCAGCCTCCGGGGCTGTGGCAGGACCTGGAGCAGGCGTAAAGCTGGGGCTGCCTCAGCAGGATGGTGATGAGTGCCTCTGGGTTCCTCCCCATTCAGCCCCTGGCAGTCTGTGGGCTCCCTGAAGCCAGCACCACCCTTCTCTGCTCTCTTGGTGTCTTCATCATCCTCGTGACTCGCTTCTCTTGGCCCCTGCTTCCATGGCTGCCCCTCAGTCTCCCCTCTCTTCCCTGTCTCATTTACTTCTGCTTGCTCCCCTCTCTCGCGGGGTCTCTCAGCTCTGCTCCACTCCACTGACTGCCACTCCCTGAGAGAGGCATTTGGGGCAGTTGGTTCGTTCCTGCAATCTAGTCCCAGCTGGACAGAGTCTGTGTCAGGCCACCTTGCAGGTCTAAAGACAGCTCTCTTTGAGTCAGGCGCTGAGCCCCAGACCAACTGGTTATTTATGGCCAGAGTTGCAGGCTCACATGATGCCACAGCGGGGGTGGAGGTGGCGGGTGTGCAGGGAGGGGGGATAAGGAACTGCTCAGGGCTGCTCTGCTTGGAATGGAATCTGGGTGTGATGGACACTCACGGACCCTCCAGCCACATGACAGCACCCCCTGCTTTAGGCCTGGTTCCCCAGCTCACAAGTCAAGTGAGCCATTATCAATTCCATTTAAGACCAGTCCACTTTCTCCTGGCTGTTTGTCCACACACCATCCCTCCAATGGCTCCTCATGGATGCCCCTGTTACCACCTGTGGAGTCCCCTTGCCCAATTCCATCCACCTGCTATCAAGTGCCGGCTCGACCATTCCAGCTCCTCCTTGAAGTTTCCTTCAATCACCCTTCCCTTGCAGGGTGCCTGTTCTTCCTGCCCAGTGGCTGTCCTTGTACATGGCTTGTCCTGCACGGCTTCCCATGTGTCATCACCATACTGCCCCTCTGCAGGGCTGAAGCTCAGAGAGGGCCACTGAGGGGTGTCAGTCGTCCACACTGTGGCATCCACTAACAGTCCTGCTCTCTTCTGTGATCCAGCCTCTGCAGATGCAGAGAGGAACAAGACAGCAGTTCGACATCTGGTGAAGAGATCAGACAGAACCCAGGAATGGTTCAAGAATAATGGTAGTTTTTGCAAAGTGGGATTACGTCACTCCTTTGCTTAAGACCCACCAGTGGTTTCCATTTGTACCAGGAGTCACATGGAGCCCTTTGTGTGGCTTGCAAGTACCTGCATGACCCAGCCCCTGTGGACTTCTTCAGTCTCTCTCAAGCCATACTCCCCTGGCCCACCCTACCCCATCACCCTGGCTTTTAGTTCCTCAAAGACACCACACTCTGCTGCTTCAGCAAGTCTACCAGCTTCATATGACAGGGACTGGTATTTTTGGTTTCCATAGTGCCTGAAATGATGCATAGCATGTGTAAGGGTTCAATTCTTGGAGGCGTGAGTGAGCACTTTATGTGTTGATGTGAATGGAGGTGAGAAATCATTAGGTGTATATGAGGTACAGGGATGAGGCTGGCATGGCCAGACTGTAGGGGTCACAGGGCAGTGGTGGGAGACCAGGCTGAAGGGGGGTGCGGCTTGACTGTGAGGCTTTGAATGGCAGACCGAAGTCTGGCTCTGTTGCTGTAATCTGCAGTGAGGGGCTGGAAAGCCTTGCTGAGGAAAGAGCATGAATGATTCAGGAGGAGACCTTTGGCAGCCACCAGCAGGGCAGATTGAAGCATGAAAAACTTGGAAACTGGGAGACAAGTTGGGAGGCTTTGGAAATACTCTAGACTGGCTAATGAGTCACATAGACTGGGGTGGGGCAAATGAGAGTGGACGGTGCAGAGGCCTGGAGATGAACCAGCAGGACTTGCTGGAGTGGAGAAGGAACCAAATCCAGCAAGGTGAGGACTTAGAGTCTTGGGGTCTGTGATGGTTAATTTTATGTGTTAACTTGACTGGGCTAAGTAAGGAATGCCCAGATAGCTGGTAAAACTTTTTTTCTGGGTGTGTCTGTGGGGGTTTTTTCCAGAAGAGATTTTCATTTGAATCAGTAGACTTAGTAAAGAAGATTCCCTTCACTAGCGGGGGGAATCATCCAACCCACTGAGGGCCTGAATAGAACAAAAAGGCAGAGGAAGGGCACATTCTTTTTCTCTCCTTGAGCTGAGTCATCCACCTTCTCCTGCCCTCAGGCAGCAGAGCTCCTGGTTCTTGGGCCTTAGGGCTCTGGGACTTACACCAGCAGCTCCCTGGGTCTCGGGCCTTTAGACTTAAACTGAATCACACCACTAGCTTTCCTGGTTCTCCAGCTTGCAGACAGTAGATCGTGGGACTTCTTGGCCTCCATAATCACGAGTCAATTTCTATAATAAACATATACATAGTATATCTCCTATTGGTTCTGTTTCTCTGGAGAATCTTGACTAAAACAGGTTCTCTCCATGGTGCCACACCCTGGTCTCTAGGAGGGCAGGAAAATGGTTAAGGCGCTGGGGCCTGGGCAGAACCTAGAACAATGGGAGATCATTGGACCAGAACACAGGATACTGGTCACGACAGTGGCATGGGCTTTACCATCCAACAACCCTGGCTTACTTCCCAGCTCTGTCACTTACCAGCTTGCTAAATTTGGCTCATCACTTAATATCTCTGCACCTCAGTTTTCTTACCTGTCACAGAGGAATGACAATGGCCGTAGTTGTGATGATTTCCTAAAATAATGCAGGTAGAAGGCACAGTACAATGCCCAACTTACTCGTACCATCAGTCCTTGGTTAAATATTAGCAACTTTTTGCAATCAGTATTTTAATAAAATAATGATATGCTGCAAAAAATGGAGATCTGGAAGGACTCATACTAAGAGATTTAGGTACAAGAGTTCAATTGCAGAATGGGGGTTTCCAGAAGTATGAGCAGGGTCTTGGGAACACCCTGGCCTGTGTCTGGGCTCTCAGGAAGGTTGCTGAGCCCCTTGGTGGGGGCTGAAGCAGCTGAAGATGGCCTCTCAGGCCAGCATGGCTGAAGGGCTGCCGGTGGTGAACTCTACTCAGCTGTGAGGAGTTGGGGGCAGAAGTGACAGAATTGGTGTGGGCTGCTGCTGGGGCCTGTGATCCGATTCAATGTCTGTGCATCCCTTGGTAACATTTCTGACAAAAGGTATGATGAGAGGCAATAGTTGAAGACACTGCCCATGGCATGGCCCCAGGTTTGCTGAAGATTCTGGTCACCCTGCTGCTCCCTGTCTGCAGGCTGAGACACATGCAGGTGAACAGTGCGCTGAATAATGGAGGTGGTGGTTTTTATCAGCAGGAGACATTTTCAGTCTCCCCATACACATGCTGAGCATCTCTGCATCAATCTGATTTCTAGAATGCAGGGCTCACCTTGCAGTGGGTGCTGGATCACCCTGACATTGCACTTGTATGACAACAGTGTTTGGAAATGGAGTCAACCACTCTGACTCAGCCTTAGCTAAGAGCAAGCCTGGGTCCTGCTGCTGCTATGAGTGGGATCTTGGGCCGCTGTTGAACTTCCATGGGCTGTCTGCATGTCTGAAAAATGGAGATAATGATTGTCAAGTCCTTAGTGTGAAAGTTCAGTAAATGTTAGCTATTTATTAAAATGCATGAAAAAGCTGTTGTGTATGCAATCACATTTCACCCTCACAGTAAAGCTGTGAGTACTGAAGAGGCCGTTATTATTATCCTCATTTCACAGAGAGAGCGAAGGTTTGAGGAGCTTATGGGATGAGCTGAAGGGCCCACAGCCGGGACTTTGCACCTGGCAGCTTCACTCCATTCCCTATGCTAAAGATTCCCAAAGAATCCCCTCTGCTGCTTAAGATTCTCATTTACAAGGTGTGAGGTGGGTACGATCATTTTAATAATCACCCAAGGTGGAAACTTGATGAACATTTCTAGAGCTGTTACAGGCCCCAGCTAAGGCTCTGGCACCCAGTTCCCTCAGAAAAAAAGGAACAAGATGGGTCACACTGTGTAAGCAGTGGAAACCTCTCAAAGGAGAGGTCTGCTTCCATCAGGCCTCAGCATGATGCTCCAAAAGGGAGAGGGGAAGAGGGTGTACAGAGCCACCTGGGAGGGGACTGGGGGATGCCCCCCACTCTCCCAGAGGCACTGGTCTTCAACAGTAGACAGCTCGGCAGCCCATGGCCTGGGTTCGAATCCTGACTCCTCAGCTTAGTAGCCCTGTGGCTTCCATAAGTCATCCAATCTCTTGCGTCCATTTTTCCATGTAAAACAGTAGATCCTACCTCCAGGGACCAGCCCTTGGTACAGCTCTCAGCTGTACAGTGAGCACTTAATAACTGTCAGCTGCTATTATGAATATCGCTACCTGACAAGACAGTCTCTCCTCATTTCCAGCTGCTGATTGTCTGGTTTACGGCCAGATTCAGCAAGGAACAACTAGGCACAGGGACAAGTGTGGAGAGGAGGCCAACCCAGCAGAAGATTCCAGCCAGTTTTGCTCAGAAGCCCCGTCATCCACACCCCACCCAAAGCCTTTCCTTGCATCGATGTGATGAGGGGCACACTGAGGCAGACCAGATGAGAGGACAAGACAGGCCCCCACCCTCTGGGTGACACTGCCATGAACCCCCTTAGAAATGACAGCCACTAAGCAGCCAGGCCTGCCCTCGTGAATGTGTACGTGTACCACAGAGCAGGGGACACATGCTGCTTGCCCCTCCTCAGAGCTGTGTCTCCTCCACATGAGGCCAGAGAAGCCAGGACTCTGCCAGCACAGTGGCAAGGACACAGGTCAGGCCACTGCTTGGCAGCTTGTAACCAAACAAGTGGGTGCCCGGAGGAGCCGTCCACTCTTCCCCTCAGTGTTCTGGCGTCAGGAAGACTCGGCTAGTGTTCTTGGTGGTGGAAACTACATCCTCATCTTGGGGTTTCTCCATTACCACCAACCCTGCTCTGCTTGGATGGCCGCCCTGGGGAAATTGTTCAGTGCAAAACAAATAAAAATGTATTTCTTATTGGATCATTGGCAGCAAGGATTTGTTCTAACTGCCCTCTAGCCTGTTAAACTAGAACCAAGACAAGCGTCATTCCATTGAACCATGAAGCCAATCCCCTCACCCAGACATAAGTCTGTAGACTGAAAGGGCCATGGGGCTGAGGGATAACCCCCTCACTGTGTGAATGGGAAGCCCAAAACTCAGAGAGGAGAAGCAACTTGCCCAAGGTCACACAGCAAATTAGAGAGTCAAGACCAGAACCCACATCTCTGAGACTCTCTCTGCCCAGGTCTCCCAGCTGGTTTTGGGTGGGATAGATATAATTCTTGGATGTTTTGCAGAGCTTTAAGTTTAATGAGGCAGAAGCTGGTTTACCCTGAATTCTAATTATTAGAAATGCCTGTTCAGGGATTCTCAGATACAGTGAAAATCATTATTCATAATAAGCTTGAAAAGATTTTAAAGTAACTTCCTAATCCCCCTGAATTAAATTATACTTAGCAGAAGTATAATAACTTTGGGAAATGCCAAATGTTTGGTAAAATGTAGCCATCTTCAAACATTAAAGTACATAAAATTATGCAAGAAACTGATTTCTACCATCTCTCAGTGAGCCTAGATGTTTGACTACACAGAAGATACTATTTATCCAATGGCTGGATACCCTTTCTGGGAATACTACTTGAGAAACCAGAAATCTAAGACTTAAGAGTACTCATGATGTGCACAAGGCTGCTCAGCTGTGATGTCAACGTGGGGGACATGCTCCCTGCTGAAGGCCGTTCTGATGGAGGTTGAGAGGGGTGGACTGTGCAAACAGTCTTACGGAGCACTGGGGGTTCCAGAGAGAGAGGCCTTGTCCAGCTGAAAGAGAGAAAAGGAGGGTGTGAGTATCGCTAGGCCTGGGGCATGTTAGGATTGCCNCAAATGTTTGGTAAAATGTAGCCATCTTCAAACATTAAAGTACATAAAATTATGCAAGAAATTGATTTCTACCATCTCTCAGTGAGCCTAGATATTTGACCACACAGAAGATACTATTTATCCAATGGCTGGATACCAGTTCTGGGAATACTACTTGAGAAACCAGAAATCTAAGACTTAAGAGTACTCATGATGTGCACAAGGCGTCTGCTCAGCTGTGATGTCAATGTGGGGGACATGCTCCCTGCTGATGGCCGTTCTGATGGAGGTTGAGAGGGGTGGACTGTGCAAACAGTCTTACGGAGCACTGGGGGTTCCAGAGAGAGAGGCCTTGTCTAGCTGAAAGAGAGAAAAGGAGGGTGTGAGTATCGCTAGGCCTGGGGCATGTTAGGATTGCCTTGTTTATCCATGAAGATTCTGAATGGAACAGCTTAAGCTGGCATTTCTTCAGCATGTGAGAACTAACATTCATTCCTGCAAAAAGGGTCCCTTGACCAGTACAGTTCTGCAAGTGAGTTCTCAATTAGACTATAGCACTCATGCCCACCCTTTCCAGAGCTGGAATAGTCATAATACCACTAGCTGTCACCACACATTGAGAGCAGCACCTCGTATAATTTACTCTTCCTAATGGCCCAGTGAGGTTGATATTCTTATTGCCCTTTCTCAGAAGAGGAAACTGAGGCACAGAGAGATTAGAGAGTTTGCCAAAGGCTGCACAGCCAGCAAGCAGCAGAGCTGGGCTATAAGGACAGGCCTACTTGACACCAAAACCTTCCTCTTAGACTAGCTTTTTAAAGTGCAATCTATGCTCATCTGGAGCAGAGCTACCAGGGGTGCTTGTCAAAATCAAAGCCCCCTGGGTCCCACCCCAGAGCTACAGAATAGCAGCCTCTAGAGTTGACACACGGGGCTGTGCCTTTTAAATCAAGAGCCCCCAGGGGGTTCCGATGGTCTCCAAGTTTGAAGAACAGTGTCCTAAATAAAGGAATTTACTTAATACCCACAGATGGGGAGCCCTCTCGTGGCCCTTCAGCCGAGACCCAGGGGAAGGTCTTCCTTCCCAGGAGTTCAGCACTGTTTCCAGTCTGGGAGACACATCTCCTCAGGTGACTGCCACTAGCACTGACCTTTCTGGGGGCAGCTTTGTCCTCAGTGGAGGTCCTCTGTCCAGATACAGTACAGTGATCAGAGCATCTTCTGTCATACACTTAGAGTGGGCCGTTCCCTTACTGCTGTGACTTCCAGTTATCCATGCTGTCCCAGCCCCTACCCACATCCCACAATCAGCAAGAATGAGGGAGAGGTGTCACCTCATCAAGGTTTACATGATTGAGATGGCTCAGAAAAGGTTTCTGAACACTGTAGCAGGAAAACTGCACCCCAAAGGCCAGGCCATAACAAGCCTCTCACCTTCTGCTTTAGCTAATTTGGCACAGATCAGGGCCAGGGTGGTTATAAAACCTTCCTTGTATAGTATGCAAGCACCAGGCCTGTGATTATTTTAGACTCTTTCATATAAAAACAAACCCTTTGGGAGACAGGCTATGACAGCTCACAGACTCTAATAGCACCGTAATACCTTTTGCTTTGGGAATGTCACCAGCTAGATGGGAGAGGATCTTTGGCCTGGGATGGCACTTCCCAAAATAAGACAATGAGAAAGGAGGGAGGAGGAGGCCCAAGCCTAGTTATGACTGCTTGTACATAAAGAAGTGGCTCCTTTGCTGGCTGTCCCTGCAGTGATAGCCCAATCCAGCTGTGAGGCCTCAGACGCTTGGTTTCTTTTCTGCTGAGAGAAGTTCTCCCTGTTCCTTGGGTACCTGTGCCTTATTCTTCACCCTTTGATGGCACCCCTCTTTGCTCAGCTGAGCACATTTGGCCTAGGGACAGCCATGCTAGAAGCTGCCAGAAAGTGCATGCCCAAATAAAGTTGCTTGTATGAGCTTTTTCCATTAGATTCCCTCTCTGGGAGTTTGAATTTTAGGCACAAAGGAGTTGGGAATTTGTAGTGGGTGAAACTCTAGAAAAGAGAGTAGTCAAGTCTCATTAATTGTTAGAAATTATATATTATGCTGCTGAGAGGGCAATGAAGAATGGGTCCCTAAAGCTGCCATGACACATGACACATTAGGACTTAGTCACTGTGAGGTCGGCTTTCCCTCGTCCTTGTCTGAGATCCCTGAGAGACTCCTGTCTCCTCATTACCCCAGCAACTTTCAAAAAAATCTTCCCTATCTGACGCCACATGGAAGGGCTTATTTTGCTGCAGCCTAAGATAGAGCTCTTGCCAGCTCCGTTCCTCATTGCGGTGCTGGCTGGCGGCCTCAGGTCCCCAAAAGAGGAAGGAAACAGATATTCACAAGGCACCATGATGTGACAGACACTTTCATACACTTTCATATGTCACGTGGGTTATTTTATGTAATCCACACGGTCACTGTGACAGACAGGGAGGGTGATCCCTATTTTATGAATGAGGAACCTGAGGCCTTGCAGAGTGATGCGGTATCTTAGACTCTCACACCCAGGCTCTTTGCACGCTCAGCCCTGCTCTTGATGTGCACTGTGTGTGATGATTGGGCGGACTTGCCCTGTCTTTCTCTGCTATAATTTCTACACTAAAAAAACCCCCAAATGAAACCAACATCGATGTCTTCCCTGAGGGCCCTGACAGACTGCCCTGGACCTTCCTGAGGGCAAGGCCACCTCACACTGTGGATGAGCGAGCACTGGCTGGTCGGGGCCCTGCTCCTCAAACAGAGGGTCTCCAAAGAGCCCCCCATCTAAGCTTCACTCTGCCAAGAGCAGCATGTCAGGATGCAAGGAGCCCTGGAGATCTTCTGGAACATTCTCTCCTTTATCAAGAGAGGAAACTGAGTCCCAGGGAGGGAAGTCTCTTGAATAATTCTAGCTGACAGTTTTTGAAGACTGCCTGTTTGTCACATACTCGGAGGTACATGAATTAGCTCACTTAACCCTCATGACATCCTGATGAGAGAGGTACCCTCATTATCACCATGTTATGATCTTGAGATAAGGAAGTTGAGGCTTATCAAGGTCAAATAACTCACCTAAAGGTATGGGCAGAGTCAGGACCTGAACCCAGCAAGTCTTCCTTGGTGATGGGAGCCCGGCCTTCCCATCACCATGGGAACCAAAGTCTTGCCCCTCAACCTGCTGCCTTTGTTGTGCCACAGAGAACTGGACCGTGAATCAGCTTAAACGATCGTCATGATGCCTGTGGGCTTCCCTTTCAGGCCTGCATCTCCTCGACCCTTGAGAAACTTGGATTGTTGAGGTGCAGGTTTCTGTTGCTTGGTCACTGTGCAGTAAACCAGGGAGGGAGAGTTTACTTGGAAAAAAGACAAACCCATTATAGGACATACTTACATGGAAGGTGGAATAGGGGGACTTTGGGTCAAGGAAGACATTGTTTGGAAAGCCTAATTGAGTGTAGATGATGTAAAACCAGGGTGGTCCTTAAATTGTCAGATTTGACACTTTATGTTGGGTCAATCTGACAGCCCTGCTTTTCTCTATCTGACAGTATTTGAATTGAAAAAGAAAGGTAATTATATCAGATGCTCTTGGTTGCTAAGTTAAGAAAATATAGTTAAATTGGATAAAACACTTATGGGGAGTTGTGGGATCCTGGAAGAGAAAAGTTCAGGGCAGTGTGAACTTCTGGCTTAGTTGTCTTTGCATCTTTGGCTCTGCCCTTGCCAGGGTGTGGACTTCATCACACATTGGCCTCTCTCACGGCAGCCTGATGACAGCAGCCATTCGAGGACTACCTCTACACACGATCCTGTCCAGACAAAAATGAGCACTCTCTGTTCCTTCCTCCAACCACTGAATTCAGACATGAGATACCTGCTCCTCCCTGACTGATCGCAGGGCAAGGGAGTGGAATCACACTGATGGGCTTAGACCAATGAGGACATGCCCCTGGGGCGGGGGCGTCGGTTCTACTCAAGCAGCATGGTGACACCACAATTACGGAAGGAGGAATGGATTCTGGGCAGTAGCCCAGCATGCCCACTACACACATCTTCCTATTTTTTTTTCACTTTTAAGTGAGTAACATCAGTTGTTTTACACCATACCTAGTGTTAGATTCCAGCCTTTCCCCATGAGTGGCTAAAATTTATTTTGCTATAATTCCCAGTGTCCATTAATTAAAAAGCAATTATTATTTCTTTCTCCCCATTTTACAGTCTGAAAAAACTAGGACATATTTCAGGCATGTTTTATAATTCCTGACAAATAATTAAAATTATATTCTTCTGAAAAACACAATGCCTTAAATGTCCACGCTTTGTCTCAAATGAGATGATAAATATTATTGGTGCAGTCTTTAAACTGGCAAACTAGATGCGCTCAATTTCCCTGGAGGATTTCAAACCCCAACTGGATGTGGGGTCTTGGACAAGACCAGAGGGCCATCCTGACCATCAGCAAGCCCACAAGACAGCTGGGGCAGGAAGTCCACAGCCCATCCAGAGCCATCCTCCCCAAAGCGCCAGATCCATCTTTCCCAAAGCTAAGAAAATGGGCCAGCTGACCTCTCTGGGTTCCTTCAGGCTCTATAATTTTCTAGGGTCAAATCTGCTTTATATTCTCCTATGATTTAGGGATGCAAAGTGGAAATAATAAGTTGGATTCCATAATCTAATGAGATTCCCTGCTCTGAAGCCCCACAGGAAAAGAATGATGCAGCGGTTCTTAAACTTTTTGGTCTCGGGACCCCTTTATAAATAAAAAATTATTGAGGCTACAAAGAGGGTTTTTCTTTTTTTTTTTTTAAAAAGATGACCGGTAAGGGGATCTCAACCCTTGGCTTGGTGTTGTCAACACCACGCTCAGCCAGTGAGCAAACCGGCCATCCCTATGTGGGATCCGAACCCGTGGCCTTGGTGTTATCAGCACCGCACTCTACCGAGTGAGCCACGGGCCGGCCTTAATGTAAGTTATATCTGTTGTTATTTACTGTACTGGAAATGCAAAACAAGAAAGTTATAAAACACAAGAACACACAACACATATTTCACGAGCCTCGGGGTGATGTCATCACGCACCACGCAACCTCTGGAAAACTCCATGGTACACTCGTGAGAGAATGAGAACTCAGAAGGCAAATAATGACAGTATTATTACAAAAATACATCTGATCCTGGACTCACTATAGTAGTACATAAATTTTGAGAAAGTGGGCCTTTTGAATCAAACTGCCTGGGTTCAAATCCCTGCTTCACCACTTCCTAGTTGTGTATACCTGAGTAAGTTACTTAATCTTTCCCTGCCTCGGTTTCTTTAGCTATAAAATGGAGATAATAATAAGATGACTACCTCGCGGGGCTGTTGGAAGATTAAATAATGTAAATATCTATAAAGAATTTAGAACAGCACAAGTATATAGTAAAATTGTCTGTTATCAATAAATCTCAACTACTATTGGCCTAAACTATTAGCTTTTATTAATAAATCACTATTATTAGTGTAGATCTTTGCACCCTCCTCCCAGGGTTTACCCTTCTGCCTGATTTACAGACACTGGTGTTGTACCCTAAGCCCCTATGGGGCTGTGAGCTCCTGGGGGGCAGGTGCTTAGCTAGTCCTCTCTGATTCCTCCTAGGGAGCCAGCCCTGTGTCTCACACACAGCCGAGGCCACAGCTACTGAGTAAATGAGTGGCTGACTCTGCCTCAAACAGAGAAGTCAGAGCTGCCAGCCTAGCTCACTGCCTTGAGGGCAACATCACGAAGTAATAGTCCACTACTCTCACTTGTATGGGCAAGGAGAGAATGGACCCAACACAGAACACTGCATTTTCTAGATCTGGAAATCTAGAAATTTGAAACCGTTTGTTGCATTCACAAGTGCACACAGGAAGTGCCCTGCGGTGGTCTCCCTTTGCTCATCCAGACCTTTCTCAGACCTTCCAACTCCCTGCTGGGTCTTGGGAGGCTGACTTCTGGGGACTGCACCGGCCTGACTTCTGGCTGGATTTGGCCAACGGGAGGCACAGGCAGGAGATCAGAGGGCAAGAAGAGCAAGAACTCAGGGGTTTCTCCCCGGGCTCCCTCCCTGCTGGCAGGGGATTGATCGTGGCCGCATTCTTCCATCAAAGGCTAAGCTCCTGTCGGGCAGCCCTCTGCTAGCCACAGGTTCTGGTAACCTCTCTTCTTCCTGCAGGCCTTGGGGAAAGTGACTCCCCTCTTGCTGCCAATCAAGGAGGGCTGCCTCATCCCTTGTTAAGATTTCCCTTAACCTCGCCCTTCATTAAGCCCTGCTCAATAGCCCTGTTGTATAGTGTTCCATTTGTTCCTGGAAGATTCTGGCTGATACAGGAATATGTGTGTGGGGGTGTGTACATACACACACGTGCACAAGTGTGTGTGCGGGAGGTAAACACCAACATACTAACAGAACTGTTGTTGTGAAATTAGTCATGATTGATTTCTTCCTTTTGTTTCTCTGCATTTTCTGATTTTTCTACAATGCGATGTGTATTATTTATATAAAAAAATTGTTTAAGAAATGAAGTCAAGGTTCATAGATTTTGAAAAACCAGTTGTTTCTGTCTATGAGGATTCAGGGGAGACTAGAAGCCCTCAGATCCAGATCCTTTGCAGACAGATCCCTGATTTACTTTGGTGGAAAGAAACTAAAGACATGGACATGAACCCCTGGCTTGGATGTCATGAGGATTAATGAGGTAAACACGTCTGCAGCTTGGAATTCTTAATGTGATTAAAAAGAAAATAAGAAGTCCATTATCATTCCTTGGCTTTGGAAAGGCCCTTTAACAGTGGCTGCTCTGATCTCGCTGCTGGTTTGACTATGCTATAACCACACCAGGTGCAGAATAGAAGCAGGAGGGCAAGCTTACCCCGAGACAGGAGGGTGGCTCAGCCTGGCAGTTTTCAAGCTTCAGCGTGTATAGAATCATGTGAAGAGGAGGCAAATGCAGATTCCAAGGCTCTACCCCCAGAGGTTCTGATTCAGTAGGGCTGAGATGGGCCCAGGAATCTGCATTTTAAAGAAGCTGGCCCTCCCCCACTCTCCACACACAGACACATCATGAGGAATACAGGCGCCCCAGCCACTGAGTTTTGGGTGCAAGTCCTGCTTCCTTCGGTCCCTCATCCCTAAGAGTCAGCGAGCAGAGGAAGGAGAGAAGGGGAAAGAGGAGGATGAGAACCAGGCAGCTGAGGGGTGGGCAGGGTAGGGCTAAACCAACCTGGTTGTCGCCCAGGAGGAAACCCACAAGCGGGACATTGAACCCCGCCTGGGTGATTAGTGCTCCGGAAACCACGGGGACCCACTGGAGGCTTTTACTGATGCCATGTTCTTTTCCATTTCTTCTCTGATTACATTGATCCTGTACTTTTGCTGATGTTGTGACAGTCTAATTATAGACTTCTCAGCTGCTGAGCAAACAGTCGTCCCTCGGTAAATCCGCCTGTTACACAAGCACCAGCTCTGGGACACTGTCATTATGTGCAGCCAACCCCATGATGTGTTGTGGGCCGCTCAACTCCACACCCTTTAGCTCCTTGACGCTCACTGCTGGAGCTGGAGGTGCTGGAGATGAGCCAGGAAACTGAGGCCAGAGTAGGGAAGTGACCGATCTCACACAGAGGTAGGAATGGAACCTGGGGCCTGAGGGAGGGGTGGTTACGCAAGGCCTCTTTCTTTTCCTTTTTTTCCCATCGAACATCCACTGAGTGACTATCCTAAGAATTTTGAAGAGGAAAAATGTCACCTGCCAAGAGCAGAGAATATTGGCAGGATGGGGCCAGCTGGATGGTCTCCTCTAGAAACTTCTCAAGAATCCGTTTTCCTGGCCCTCAGACTCGTAGGCTTCAGAAACTTGTCTGCATCTGTGTCCCAGAGCTAGTGGGATTAAAGAATGCTGATTCATTCCGTGATGCTCACAAGAGGGGATGAACATGTTCTGGCCACCCAGAGTCTGAACCTCCTTCCTCTGGAAATTCCTCTGCTTTAAGAGGTAGAGCCCACTTCCCAGAGTTAAAGCTGAAAATATCAGATAATCTGTTTTCCAGATGTCTTTGCAGCTATGGCTTGGGCATACTGTCCAGGTTCTGCTGACTATATGTATGCACCCACCCCAGATTTTGAATCAGAAACTAGTGATGGCAAGAAGCAGGGACACAGAAACACGAAGACTCAGATTATCTATGGGTGGCAGGCAGTGGTGGTGGTGACAATTACATCCTGCAGCCACATTTGCTACCCATGTCTGTGGTGACCGTGTGGCATCTTCCCTGGACCAGTTCCGAAGTGTGGTTTTTAGGCCTTGTTCCTGGTAGCAGAACCAACTGGCCAAGTTCTTCAGCTATCCTGCTGATTCTGTGGGCTCCCCAATGTCTTTTTAAATAAAGTCCATTTTGCTTAAATCCACCAGAGTCATTTTTAATTGTTTACAACCAAAAATCCAGACTGACATGAGCACTGGAAGAACAGTGTATGAACACTGGGAACTACACCTGTTAGGTGAGTTAGCCATTCCTGACAGCTGGTGCCTTCCTCCTCTGGCAAGCTGCGGTGGGAATGGCAGGTGTCTCTTCCCCAGCAAGACTGGACTCCAGTGCTGGACGTTTCAGGCATTGTGGCAGGCTGGTGAGAGACACCCTGGGCCTAAGTGTAAGGAATGGACCCAGCGGTTGGCCATGAGACACAAAATGATCAAATAACAATTTACACTTTTACGGAATCCCTTTTCCCAAAAGGGAGATTTGAAAAACATTAATCCTCAGATAAATCTGGAGCCCTAGAAGTGAAGGTAGTCACAGCAAGGTGTTGATAATTTACCCTCCTTTGCTCTTATCTGACTTGCTTGCCAAGCTGTCATGACAGTAAAGTGAGAAAAGGGTACAAGGTTATCAGAGAAGTACATCTTGTGAATGGGGTAACTGCTTTCACATGTATTCATCACTTATATTTGATCAGCACCCAACTCCATGAAGCAGGTAGGCTAATTGCTATGTATTGTTTTCATTTTGGGGTTAGAAGCTGAGAATGGGGATAAGACATTTGTCCAGGGTTACACCTTGGCTGGGACAGGTATACAAGCCATCTGACTCAACCCTTTCTCCAAGGACACACTGTTAGGGAGGGGGGCAGGAAAGGAGTCTAGAGGCATCTAGGTTGGAGGGATGAAGTCAGTATTGCTAGTCTTTGGCATCCTCTCTTCTCTGGCTGTGCCATCATCACCCCCACCCCCTTCCTGGACCCCCGTCTCTCCCTTGGTGCTGCTCCAGTGGCAGCGCCTCCACTGCCATACTGTGCTTGAACCTGCTACCATAGCCATGCCCAGAGATGCAGCCCATTCCCCTCTTCCTGTCCCATGAAATCTGACCAGTGCTAGGTTCCATTAATTCTGAACTTTGCTCCAAATCAAACATACACCTTCTTACTCCAAACCTAGTTCTCTTTCTGCAACACCCAAGAAAAATATTGGTTTGAGGAAGCCAGAAAAGAGACATGGATTTACTGGCAAGAGTCTTAGGAGGAAACTGAAAAGCCAGGTTATGTTTTGGCCCCACCAGAGACTCACTAGGATGTACACAATGTCACTGTGGTGGTTTTAAAATATGTTCACAAACGCTTTGATATTCCTTTGTTTCTTGATCAGTAATCTAGTGACACAGGTTTGTTCAGTTTGTGAAAAATCATTGCGCTGTTCTCCACCAGAGACTCACTAGGATGTACACAATGTCACTGTGGTGGTTTTAAAATATGTTCACAAATGCTTTGATATTCCTTTGTTTCTTGATCAGTAATCTAGTGACACAGGTTTGTTCAGTTTGTGAAAAATCATTGCGCTGTTCTCTATGGGCTGTGCACTTCTCTATACGTAAATGTCAATAAAAACTCACTTAGAAATCATTTTAAGAACGATAAGATGTTTAGAGGAAGGCATTTGAATAAGTTTTTATAATGGTGATTCACCACGAGATAAAGTAATACAAAAGCTCAAGATTTAGGAAACCGATATATCAGGAGACAACTAGACATTATACAAAAGGTCTTTCTTGCCTTGCAAAAGTGCAAATGGTAGAATTTCTTTGCTTCTCTGGAGTATTTAATGTAATATCTGACCAGTGCTAGGTTCCATTAATTCTATTGAGACACAAAATTTTTCAGGGTCATTGTTACAAGTGGGGTGCACCTGCATTTTAAAGATTATTGTTGTCCCTCTGTTTTCCTCCCTCAGCTTTCCTAACTTTAAGTCAGTGAATAACTCTGGATGCATAGAAGGTCTTTCAACCATTTTGATTGGATGTGCTCCAGCAGGGGCTGGAATTTGGCAAGAAGGAGGCACTGATAATCTTGGAAGGATAGTTTCAATATCTGGTTCCATGTCTAACGGGCATGACTTGGTGACTTCCTGAGAGTCCTTCCAGCTCCAGGATGTCATAGTTTTATGAGGTAGAAAGAACACAGTGTACAAAAAAAAAAAAAAAAAGCTGAAACAAAATTCAAAATTCTGAAAGTCA
Organism: Galeopterus variegatus; assembly: GCF_000696425.1. NCBI lineage: Eukaryota > Metazoa > Chordata > Mammalia > Dermoptera > Cynocephalidae > Galeopterus > Galeopterus variegatus. The sequence continues at coordinate 104,422 of NW_007730281.1, read as the reverse complement.
AGTAATGCTCCAGGAATAAAAAGGGGCCTAAAGAAAACTACATACACATGTATGAATTGGTTCAGGAACTTGAACAAAATTTCACATAAGCAAAGGTGGAACTTAAACCATGTTAGATGAATGAAATTCTAGGTTAAGAATTTCTACCCTGTGTTCTACTTTGAGGCTACTTATGCTAATGATATCCATGAGGCACTGAAAAAGTAGAAATGTCCAAAGGATAATGAAATGATTTGCATTAATTTTATTGTGATTGGAGATTTATAGAAGGATGGTCAATGCCCAATGTCTGACAGAGAGTGAAAGTCAAAATGACCAAATTCTTAGAAGAAAACAAAGGAAATTATCTTTATGGCCTTAGTAGAGGCAGAGATTTCTTAAACAGGACATAAAAAACACCAGTTATAAAAGATTAATAAACTGAACTTTTTTTCTTGAACTTCTTTAAAATTAAGAATTTCTGTTCATCAAAAGATAACGTTAAAATAATTAAAAGTAAGCCACAGATTGGGAGAAGATATTTGTAATACATATACTGGACAGAGGATTCATATCCAAAACTCTTAATAGATCATTAAGACAGGCAACTTCTCACCAAAGGGCAAAAGACCTGAACAGACACTTCACTAAAAGGATATCAAAATGGCCAGTAAGCATCTGAAAATATCATGATCATCAGAGAAATGCAAATTTAAATCACAATGAAATATACATCCCCTTTTTTAAAAAATTAAAAAGACTGACAATACCAACAACCAAAAATCTCATATCACTGGTTGGAACAAAAATTTTTATACTGTACCATTTTGGAAAACTGGTTGGCAGTATATTTAAAGCTTAACATGTGTATATTCTATAAACCAGGAATTTCAATCCTGGGTAATTCTTTTTTTCTGACACAAATAAATGTTACGTCCACTAAAATACATGTATAGGAATGTTTGCAGCAACTTCAATAATTAATAGCAAAAACTTGTAGCAACTCAAATGTCCACCGACAGTAGGATGAGTACATAAGTTGTTGAATATTAATATAACAAAGCGATACACAGTAGTGAAAAAGAATGAACTATTGTTACACACAACAACATGGATGAATCTCAGACATACTGTTGAGTAAGAGAAGCCAGACAAAAGTGCACATACTATGTATTTTATCCATATCAAGCTCAAACATTGGTAAAACTAATCCATGGTGATAGCGGTCAGAACAGTGGTTGCTCTTGTGGGGTATTGCATGAGAAGGGGCATGAATGAGCTGGCAGCAGTCTATATCTTGATTTGGGTGAGTTACATGGGTGTATGCATATGCAAAAACTCATCATCCTGCACACTTCAGATTTGTACATTTTACTCAATGTTATACCTCAAAAACAGAAAGTAAAAAAACAAACAAAATCAGACCATATACCCTGATTTGGTGTAAGACAATAGGGTCACTGTGGCTTTCCCTACAAGTACTCATACTGATGTCCTATCCCATGAAAGTTCCTGGAGATTCCCTCCTCCTCACCAGGAAAGGTATATATTTGATAACTATAGCCTGGCAGACATTGAGAACCACATATTCCAGGAAGGGATGAAACGGGGGGAGAGGGGATACTGCACGTGGGAAGTAATCTTTTTCCTCAGCACCTAGTAGAGGAGCAATACAGGCACAATAAATGCTTTTTAATTAATAACAAGGGCTACTATTTGATATAAATAGCATTTATCATACACTTTATATCAGGCACTAAGGTAATGAATAGATTTCCAAGTATTTTCTTATGTGATACCACATAACCTCGCAAAACTGTCCCATTCTTAGTTCCGCCTACAGATAGGAAATGAAGGTTTATGGAGGGTTGGTTAACTTTCTTGCCCAAGGTCTTAATTGATAGTTCAGTGGTGAATGGAGATAGTTCAGGTTAGTCTGAATTCAGAGCCTGGGCTGTAAACCACTTGCTATGAAATGAAAGGTGTCCAAGCCCCTCCTCCGTGTTATATAACATAACCGGCTAAGCTCTGTGGCATTCTGCGTAGAGCTGAAGCATTGGCGACGGGTTCCTCCAGGCCCAACGTCCCACTAACGGCACGCAGGTGGTTCCTGCGGCCCGAGAACCAACTGCATGCACCCTTTCCCCAGTAACGACGCCTTCACCTCCAGCCAATTTGCTTGGGCAATCAGAAAGGTTCCTAGGAACCAAAAACCGTAAGTTTCCTCCGAGTTCAAACATACGCTGGAGGTAGGCGTGAGCGTTTCACTCCCCGCTCCTGGAGGAGGGAGGACTAGCGCGAAAATCCCCCGAGAAGCGGAAGAAAAACAGGCCTGCGAGGGAGGACAGAGATGGCAAAAGCCGGGGACGGGGGCAGTTATGCGACAGGAATGGCAGAAAAGAGTGTAAGGGAGAGCACAAACAACGTGTCACGCTCCCCCGAGAAGCGGAAGAAAAACAGGCCTGCGAGGGAGGACAGAGATGGCAAAAGCCGGGGGCGGGGGCAGTTATGCGACAGGAATGGCAGAAAAGAGTGTAAGGGAGAGCACAAACAACGTGTCACGTTAACTCCAAAGTTAAGGGGGTGTCGACGCAGCCCCTCCCTATTGCGCCTGCGCAGTGCTAACTCCTTTGGCACCCCCGCCCCTTTCGGCCGCCGAAGATTTACTCGTCTCTCGGCAACCATTCACCCGAGGAGCCAATCAGAGGGCACCCTTCGCCCTGGCCTCGCCGTCAGCGCCCAGGCGGAAGGATCGCAGGGGCTGGCTCCTCCCCGGCCNCTCCTCTACAGGTGCGAGGATGCAGCGGCGGCCCCCGTGAGCCGTGCGCCCTGCCGTCTGGGGTCTGTCCCCATCAAGCGGTGCTCAAGACTTTGCCGAGCCTAGTGGGGGGCGCGGGAGCCGGAGGGGACGTGCGGACAGGTGTCGGGACCCAGGGCTCCTTTTCCTCTCCCGCTCCCGCGACGACCCCTCGCGCCTTACACCCCCTGCCCTCGAAGGCCAGGAGAGGCTCCGGAGGCAGCTATAGTTTTCCAGAGACTTAGGCCGGGGCTTGGCAAACTTGAGCGAGGTCCCGCTCGGCGCGTCCCGCGGGCTGCGCGCTGGCCGGCGCA
>NW_007730281.1:76931-100514 GCF_000696425.1 Galeopterus variegatus | reverse complement strand
GCCGGTGGAGCGCGAGTTCGAATCCGGCGGTTTCACCAGGCACCGCTGGAGACGCAGCGGTCGGGGGCTCGTATCTGCCCCGGGAGACGAGGAGAACTTCCTAGGCTCAGTGCCACGGCCTGGGTTTTACGGGGACGGGCGGAGATCCTTAACTTTTCTTGGGCTCATGCTCGACTGTGGACACCGTGAGCAGCAAAGTGACCCGAGCGAGTGACTTGAGCGCTGCGCGTCTCTCGGAAACTTCTGGGGAGTAGGGTGTCTGTGAAATCTGGTTCCTCCCCTTTGGGGAGTGAACCTTGCTTACCGCGTAGGCTGAAAGTCATGACGACTCAGTTGACTCGGATAGCGGTGCCGCTGGTGACTTTAGAGGCGCGACTGCCGCGGGAGGTGTCGCAGTCTGGGGACTCCTTTCGCTCAGATCGCGAGGCCGGAGGGAGGGGAGTCAGTCGGAGGAGGGTGACGCATCCGGAGTACAGGTCGATAGTCTGTACACCTAACACAGAAGGCCGGCGCGCCAGAAAACCAAAGGCGCTACCTGGAAGTGAGAGGACTCCTGAAGAAATGCCCGGCCAGCTTCCAGAACGCAAGTCCTCAGGGGAACCGACTGTTGGGGCTGGACCCGGCAGGAGGGATCGCCTCAGCCCCTTCCTCCCCATCCCTTTTTGGTCAGAGGAAGGCTTGTTCAGGTCTCTGACCAATTCCTTAAGTAGAGACCTGCTTCCTTTTTACCTTTTTTGTTTGTTTGCTTTTTATGGAGATATAACATGCATGCAACGAAGTGCTTAAAGTAAGCTTTTATAAAGACTATATGTAATCATTTGTATCATATGTAACAACTTGGTATTCAGGATATTTGTTTGGTGGGTTAGGAGACTGAGCCACCCCAGGGAATAAAGTTTAATAAAGATTATTAAATTTTCCTGCAGGCTGGCCCACTGCCCGCCGGGGGATGAGGGTGGCCATTGTTGGCTACACCAACTTTTCAGCCTGAGTAACTTGGCAAAGCAGCGGGCCAGGAAGCAAGCCAGGTAGCCATGAGGGGGTAGAACTTACCCAGAATTGTACTGTGTCCTAAATCTCCAGAGGCATGACTGAGGGAGTGAAACCTGCCATGTTAGACCCTGCAGTTGAAGGGGGTGGGGTGGGGACTAAAGAATGCTGACTTTTCTCTTCCCTTTCAGGAAAGCGGTCTGAACTGGACCAGCAGTGGGTCTGTCCTTTGACATTCTTGTTTGTGAAGATGAAAACTTAATATCTCTGGAGTCAAGCTTAGTTTATTTACTTCAGATAACTGAAACCTTGTCTCTAAAGGTATACCCACAGCTTTAGAGTATATATATTCTCAATAAGGAGTTCTTAGAAGATTTTGGTATATTGTATGTCATTGTTCAGGTAGCTACGGGGTATGTCCTATAACATCAAAGTTAAAAAAATTTTTTTTCTCTGCTAGGAGGCTTCTAAATTGTTACCAAAACAAAGCAAAGGTCCCTAGTTTCATAAATAAATTTGGTGTGTGCTCAGAGAACTAACAGCCACACACTATTCTGAGTTTCTCCCATAATACCTACCTTGTATCCACAGATTAAATTTGTGTAATTCTGAAGGAAATGATTTGGGTCTTGGCCTGTTTGTCAGTGTGAGTGTGGCTTGGTTGAGCACCACTGGCTCTTCCTACTTAGTTTCTTCAGCTCTACTCTGAGTGTAAGTAGTCACCGAAATCTCATCCTGATTCCAGAAGGCCTCCCCCACCCAGCCCTATCTCCCAGTAGTGCACACACTTAGCCTACATCCCCCAGTGTTCAAGGCCGGGGCAGATAATGTACATGTTGCACTACTCATCAGAGAACAAAGAATTCCTCATACTTCTGAAAGTCCAAGGAACAGCCCGGCAATAAAGATAACTTAAAAGTGGACTATAGTGCCCTTGTTCTCAAAGTACCATTAACCGGACACGTTTGATACAAAATTAGAAAACTACTTTAACTTAATTTAATTTAATTTTTTTACTGCTCAAGTAACACGTTTTCATTTTTTATATGTTGCATTCATGGAGTCAGCCACTAAAGAATGGCAACCCAAGAGCTCTGAATGGATGTTAAGCCTTTTTGCATTTAGGAGAGATGCTGCGGAAGCCCAAGGCTAGTTCTAAGTTAAACTTGTCTTGTGTTTGGGTTTCTTGATGTCACATCTGATTCTGAGCTCCGTCCGTTATTTTGTGTGTATGTGTGTGTTTTGGGGGTTGAGTGAACAGTGCAGTCTGAAGTGTTACTTGGGATAAAACATTACTCTGGTTAGATAAGGTCTGTTGCTTTTTTGTGTTGTCACTGAAGTAAACAAGGCAATACAGAAACATGCTTTCTGCCATATTGGTGTTTTGACTGAGGTACATTAAATTGGCATCAATTGTATTATGATGAAGCAGACACCTCTATGTTTAAAGAAATGTTCACATGTTTAAAGCTACTTGGGAGGGCTGGCCCGTGGCTTACTCGGGAGAGTGTGGTGCTGATAACACCAAGGCCACGGGTTCGGATCCCTATATAGGGATAGCCGGTTTGCTCACTTGGGAGAGCGTGGTTCTGACAACACCAAGTCAAGGGTTAAGGTCCCCTTACCGGTCATCTTTTTAAAAAAAAGCTACTTGGGCACATCAGTAGATTTGATCTCTTGTGATATTTCCCGAGCTAAGGTCTCTCACACTCTTACCCTTTCACTGTATGCATTATAAGGAAGTGTATAGTTAGAATTGAAACGGTTTAGGAAAATGGTTTCTTTCTATAGCCCAACTATGTAAGGAAGCCTCATGAATTATTTAGAATTAATAGATTTTGTACAGCTGGTCTTTGTAGCCTGTTCTAGAACTTCTTGGAACAATAGGAAAAAACAATATGAAAAAATAACTGCTGATGTTAAGCAACTCTCCATGTAGGGTGTTTTTTAGTCTCAGAGCATTTTGGAGCCTTGGTCACTAAACTGTGTAGAATGTTGTTTATTTCTTGGATAACTGTGATTGAATCAGCAAGTAGTTAAGTGCTTCCTAGGCAGGAGTTTGTGCCAGGTGCTGAGGAGGCCAAGGGAATGGTATGCGAAAAGGCTTCTGGAATCACGCTTGATGCGAGAGTAGCTGGGTTGGCCTCCTCATGCACTTGAGGTACTCAGTTTTCTCTTGTCCGTCTCAGCCACTGCATCTGAGTCCCTGGAAAGTGGGGTCTCTGCTCCTGAGTCCCCAGAGCCTGCCTGGAGCATGGCCTGGCACACAGGGTGCTCTTGTTACTTGGATACGTGTTCTGCTGGTGTTCAGCTGCTGTTCTTGCAAAAAGGGAGGCATATGTAATTCAAGTGGACCTGGACACTAGAGTTTTTCGGATCAAAAGCTCCCAGCCTAAAGTGCAGGGTGGTTTCTGGGTCGTCTTTTAAATGGAGGCCTTGGGGGTATAGGTTTGGAGCTGAGGGACAGTGACTGCTAATTGACCGACAGCTGAAACTCCTTGAGCTGAGCTCCAGGCTGGCTTTCTGAAGCATCCTTCCCACCCACCTGACACCAGCCCCTCATAGCTTGCTCACTCAGTTGCTAGTTCTGCTGATTCTCCTGCTTTTTAATTTTTTTTTTGTTTCCCACTGTTGTCACTGACCTGGCTTAGGGGCCTCTTGTCACAGCTTGATGAGAGCAGTAGCCTCTGGCCAGTCCTATGTCAATGGGACAGCGTCAGAAGAGTGCACAGGAATGGCAGTTCCTCTTGAAGCCAAGCTTCCTTTCCCAGACCCGTGCCTTCCCGCCTCTATTCTTGACCTCCCTGCGTCACAGCACACATACTCCAATGTGTGAACAGGTGATGCCACTCCTTCCTCACCTGGCTCTTTTTTAATCCAGCTTTGTACCTTCCTGCAGACATCTGACTGACCCTCTCCCATCTGAGGATACCCTTATCCCACCTCTTCTCTTCAGTACTTCTTCACAGTTCTGCCTCATACCTTATATTCTAGTTTTCAAAATTTTACCTTCAATTGAATGAGCATAAAACATCCCATATCTGTCTCCTTATTTACTCCTCTGTAAACGCATTTTGAGAAGAAGGTTATGGATGAACCTTGGACCGCCCCAGCCTCCCCATGTGCTTAGCCCTTAGGAGGGTGGGAGAAGAGGTGGTCCCCCGCCCTGCCCGGCTGTTGCCCCCGAGCTCCAAACACAACGGCTGGTCCTAGCTAAAGAGAGGAGCAGTAGGAGCACCGCAGCTGGAGATGCTGCGTGCTCTGTCATCTGTGCGGAGCGGCTGGATAGTGGCTGTGGTTGGAGGAGTGCTGATCCAGAAGAAGAGATTAAGCAGACACCGACAGAACACCTGCCGTGTGTCCAGGTGCTTGCCCAGGGTGGCCTCACTAGGAGCTGGCACTGCCGCCGTCTCCCCCACCCAGGCCCTTTCTGGTCTCTGTATTTACCCCCTCTCTGTCACTTAGGCTGCCTTGGTTGTGGGAAGACCTGGCCCTGGCAGAGCTTTTACCTCTTCAGCCTTCAGTTGCTTTATTGTGATAAGGACAATAGACTAGACCAGGGCTGCCCAATGGGAATATGAGAGGCACAGTTAACTTTCCAGAGTCACATGAAAGAGTAAAAATAAACAGGTGAAATTCATTTTAATAATTAGTCTATTTAACCTACCTTATCAACTATTACCATTTCAATGTGTAATCAGTATAAAAATGGAAATGAGATATTTTACATTTCTTTTTTCATACTGAGTCCTTGAAATCCAGTGTGTATTTTGCACTTACAGCTCATCTCGATTTAGACCTAGCACATTTCAGGTGCTCAACAGCCATGCGTGGATTGTACCTACCTTATTGGGCAGTGCGACTCTAGACCACCTGCCAAAATGGTTCACTCTCAAATTCTGATTCTACGTGTTTGGAAGGCGAGAGTTAACAACATAAAGTTATGGAAGAAGATTGTGAACCAGGTATAAGCTCTGCAATGGCAGGGAGCTCTCTCTTTCTTTCCTATGTATCATAAGCTCCTAGGACAGGGCTCAGAACATAGTAGGCACTCAGATATTTGAAAGAATGAAGGGAAATTCAGTAGTCATGGCTGAGTTACTGATAATCATTCACCCAGTGAGTCAAACTTGACAGTAAAATATATGATGTTTGATTCCTAGTCCAGTGCTCCTTATTTTGTTTTTGTTTTTTTTGAACTTTTCTTTTTCAGGTGGTGTGGGGAAGGCACCTTGCAGGTGTAGGGATCCTAACCTTGGTATTATCAACACTGTAACCAACTGAGCTAACTGGCCAGCCCCTCCTTTTTCCTTATAGTCTCTTAGATAATAATCATAAGGTAGTAGAATTTCAAAGAACTGTAGATAAAATCTTCTGAGACTGGCAGGGGACCAGGACTCACTTTATCAGCAGGTACATTTTATCATCCCTGATGGTCTAGTGGTTAGGAAAAAAAAATTATCAACAATTTATCAATAACTAAAATTTATCAGCAATTAAAATTTGAATGGAAATGAAAGAAGTAACTTTCAAGTAAAAGGCGTTAATGAGTTATCTAATGATAAAGCGTTAATTGATAAATGCTAATTTAATGATAGTCATCCTACTGAGCTGTATCCATGGCTTGGGCCCATTGGTAGGTCCACGAACATAGGAACATCAAACAAAAGGTGGTTCAACCACCCCAGGTGAAGTTGGTGCAGAAATAGGTCTTGCTGCTTCACTTTGCCACCCACCCACATTTCTGTTACTCAGCTTCACTTATGTTTTCAGAGGACCCATGAAGCCTGGTCATGTTTCACTGGGGCTGCTGCCATTCTCAGTACCTGGAGGCCAAGTACCTGCTACATGAATGTTAACCCCTTGGGGAAGGATCTATGCAAAACAAACTCCTGGATGGAACTGTAGGAGGTAGTTGGCAGTCAGCTCACACTTAGACATTTGTGAATCGGGTGTGTGTATGTGTGTCTACCCTGTGATAAGTGCTGCATTTGACAAGAGCTACTTGTCTCTTTCTTGATAAGGCCCCGGGATGCTGCTAGTGACTAGACAGGACTTTTAGCTGACTGAGGTCTTCATTTTGGACAAATAACAAAGTCTAAGCTGGAGAGTTAGATGGTAAAGTAGCCTGTGGAAGCAACCCTTGATAAAAGTTGGAGGCTGTCAGCTCTTAGACCATGTGGATTATATGTGAATTTGGTCATCTTTATAGTTAACAGTTACCTTTTTAGGAATCATCCTATTTTCTCAGCCTAGTCAATCTCCAAAATGGAAGGGCCAGCTCTCTTTGGAGAGCTCTTCAAATGAGTTTAGACCAGTAGTAACATTTCTGATTTAGAAGGAAGCATTTGATGGTGGGGGACAGGAGTACCAAGGAGCAGCAAGGATTATTTCCAGTTAAGTTGTGTGTGTAGTACTTAATGCTAAGACCTTGGGGAAAAAAAACCAGGGCTTTTACGCCTAGCTTCCATCTAAAGATGTCTCTGTTCTGACCTTGCTAATATTTACATTTGCAGCAACTTCAGGGTGTTCTTCTCAGTACTTGAACTTTTGTGGCATCCCTGTTGGAATATCTGGGCCAGTGTTTTGATTCCATTTCATGCTGTTTTGCAGCCACAGCATTAGCTCTGCCAGTGTTATCTCACCACCCACTCTTGCTTAAGTATTCTATTTTGAAAGGTGGGAAAGAGCTTTCTGTTTGGAGTCATCTTTGGGTGGTGTCTGTGGACAGAGCCGAGTTACTGATAACCCTTCAGGGTGTATGTTGGCATCAGTGGGAAAATGAGAATTTGTGAAGGGCCCTCAGACTCTAAAAGCCGGTGCAGAGCAAGGCAGCACCCAGTTCTATGGCCCGCTTCCATTCAGGACTCGGCTTTCCTTTGGCTCAGGCAGCATCCCAGTTGCCGTGGGAATCTAACCAAATTTTTGGACTCTAGTAAACATCAGTGTTAAATGGCTGGGGGGATGCTGATAACTCTGAGAAAATAGACCGAGACCTCCGGCTGAATGTGGTGGAGCTCAGAGTGAGAAAAGACCATCTGTGGGGTTTGTGGTGTCCCTGACTTAGAAATGCTTCCTTTGAGCAGAGTTTTGTGGCATACAGCAGTTATTTCTTTGAACTGAGGTAGGATGTGTTGTGGGTATTTGAGTGGACAACTGTAAAAATAAGTTCTTGGAAAAAAGTTAGCATAGAATGCATTTTATTGTCCTTCTAAGAAATCATTATTTTATCTGATTTTAATGCTTTGGGCTGTCTACTAATCCAAACACTTACTCCATGTGCGTGAAACACCTGTGTGTGTGTGTGTGTGTGTGTGTGTATTATCTGTAACTTTTTAATGTGTTTGGGGGCTGTGGAGGAGTCTCCGGAATGTGGCCCCCTCCCGGCTGTCTACTAATCCAAACACTTACTCCATGTGCGTGAAACACCTGTGTGTGTGTGTGTGTTATCTGTAACTTTTTAATGTGTTTGGGGGCTGTGGAGGAGTCTCCGGAATGTGGCCCCCTCCTAGGGGTGGGGCCTAGACCTGATGAGGGTCCTGCAGCTGGCGTACAAAAGGCTTCCTCAGGCTGCCCCCACCCCCTCCATCCTAGATAACTTCTGGCCTTCACCACCCAAGGAATTCAAGGAGTAAGGGAGGATTTCTCTTCAGAAGGCCAAATCCACATCAACCCTGGTTTTTCTCCTTTCTGCCCACTTATCTGCTGCTGCATATATCAAGCAGCATGGCCAATGTCCACGGTCATTCAAAGTGCCTGGCTCTTTTTTGAGTGAAAGAATCTCAAGGGCCAAACTATAAGCAGGTGGGGAAAATGACAAATGTCCAGTCTCAGGTTGAGCATTCACAGGTTCCTCTGTCTATTCCTGGCTGTTTCTGTTTTCAGTTTTTTTCCAGCTCTCCTTTCTGCACTGAACCTTGGGGTCCTGATCACTCCCTGAAGAGTCACCTGCCTTCACTCTGTAGCTCCAGTTGGGTTATGGGTTTCTTTGATCTGAGAATGTTGCCTTGTCATCTGTAGGGAGTGTCCTATTCTGTTGCTTTATCAGCAATATCAACACTCCTGATCTCCCAGCCGTCAGAGCGGATCCCTGTTGCTGTTCCTTTATTATATGAGCAAAGTAGATCTTCAGATCAGGATCAGCCCATTCCTAACCCTCCCCCATCTCTTGTGCCATTATCTTTTCCTCTTTAATGCTTATCCAGCAAGTCAAAGGTCCCCGCTCCTTCCACTCCTGGGTTCTCTCTCTCTTCTGGACTTGCTTTCTCTAAAATCTCCACTGCCCTGCAATCTAGCTAGCATCTTGGAGCTCCCTTAGAATTGGGGATCCTTGGTCTTCATATCCCAGCCATTATTCCTTTAAAAGGATTCACATGATTATTAGCATTTCTGTACTTAATTACATTTAATTCAAATCCATAATGATTTTGAGGGAGGGAGTTTCTGTACTGACAGACATTAGCTACTTCAGTTATAATGCTTCTGCCTTGCTTTTGGCACTTGCCATCCGGCCTTACCCCAGTCTGGCGGCCTTAGCACATCTAGCCAAACTTCTTTTCTATGATCCTATAAAAAAGAATCCTCATACCTTCCTTCCTTTCTTTCTACCTATTGCCATCTCCTTCCTATGACTACCTGAGCACCTAGTTTATCTTCACCCACCCCCCGCCCAAAGCTATTCACTTCCTAGGAAGCCTCTTAAACCCCACTCCTGCCCCTCACCTGCAGTGTGTCCTTGGACAGGTTACAGTCTCCAGATCCTCTTTGTTCCCCAGGTTCCTCATCTGTAAAGGGGAGTAATGGAATCTCCTTTATAGGGTGATTGGTAGGAATCAAATGGGTTGATCCAGATAGAGCCCTGACAGCACCATCTCACTGCCTATTTGGGACACTGTCAAATAGAGTTTGGTAGCACCCAGCTAAACATCTAGTCACATTTGGTCCCCTCACTGTGGCTGTGGTTGCTGCTATAGGAAGAGCCCCTGGGCTCTGCATATATCAGTACTTGGCTGGAGCTTCTTAGTAAAGTGAGCCCCGTGGGAAAAGGATGTGGGCAGGACTAGAAGATGCTTATGTTACGAAGCAACTGATGTGCACCACACACCATGACCGGTGTCTTTGAGGGCCATCTGTAAGCCACCTTGGTGTCTTTTGCTTAACTGGAATTTGTACAACAGCAGACAATAAAGGGCGGTAGACTCAAGCTTTGTTGTCTTTGGTGTGTATGGTGGGGGCGGGGGCTTAAGATTAAGCACCACAGATATGTGAGGGTACTTCAAAAAGTTCATGGAAAAATACAAAGATACTTTGAATCATTCCATGAACTTTTTGAAGACCCCTAGTATAGTTAACAGAAGGTAGCTTTGTCCTTTATTTGGTTAGGACCAATAAAGTCTTTGTTTCAGAAAAGATCACTTTAGTAGCAGCAAGCACTGGTCATCCCAGTGCACATTTGGGTTTGTGACGTGCTTACTGCCCCCCCACCTTCCACCCACCAGGGCAGACCTTGTGCTCAATGGAGGGAGTCACTAGATCCAAGAGAGAGTTAGGACACTAGCTCTGGAGTTGAGGAGCTGGGGTCCATTCAGTTCATCTTTTCTGAACTTTATTACTTGTGAAAAAGGGACAGCTGTGGCTTGCTCAGGGTGCCTGTGAGAATGTAATGGGAATCGTAGTGAGGTGGCTAATACTAAGTACTGTTTCATCTGCTTTACACATATTTCGACACCCTTCATTTTACAAGTGAATGAGAAATATGCCCGGAGCTGTGGTTCTCATCCACTCAGCTTGCTAAGGGAACAGGTGGGACAGGATATGATGAAGTATATTGCCATCCACTTTTACTTCTGCTTAAATGCTGTAGGTTTTTATATGGTGGTGAAATAGTCTCTTTTTGCTTAAAGGGGAAGAAGAGTTTGTGTGGGAAGACCCACAGGTGCATGGGCCCCCTCTTGGCCAGGAGCCAGGGATGGCAGGTGTCTTTGTTCCACATATGCTTTTCCCTCAGAGTTCGTGACCAGACTGGGCCATTGCCCGTGGATGGCTCTCTTAGCCTGAGCCGGAATATTTTACTAGGGAAATCCACACTTTTGTGGTAGCATCCAGAAACAGTGAAAGGGAATTTTGTCATCAGAGGAATGCTGAAATGCGCTTTTTTTTGTATTCTTAAACCCACAGTAGGATCAGAAGAAGAAGGGATGCTCACTTGCCTCTGGACTGGATGGAGGGCTTCAGTAGCTGTGACAGCATTTCCCTGAAGCCTTACAGACAATCACTTCTGTAGCTTTCGTGTTAAGTATCATAGACCTAGACTTAAATATGTACCATCCTTAACTTCATGGATGTATGTCTCTACACATGTCAAGAACTTGTTGGACAGTTTCTGTGTCTCATACCAGGCACAAAATAGGAATCAGTGTTGATTTGACCTGAGACCTGCATGCAAGTGTCATGCTCTAGACCTGCATGCAAGTGTCATGCTCTAGCACTCTTACCCCCGGTTCATGCACCTGCCTCTCTTGCATGCCCACCGTGAGTCCCCTCATGCTTTCATGGCCTCTGTCACCCTGTTTTGGAGTTAATTACTAGTATGGGGGTCTAGATAAGCTATGAAGCAGGACTAGAAATAGCTATTTTTTTCCTATTAAGGCACAAACATAGGTTTTCGGGTCAACCCACCTTGAGCAGCTCTAACCTGGGCAGTAGAAAATGTTAAGGTAAGTTAGGCCATGACCTTGTCCTCAGGGATCTTGGTTTAATCTTCTGTCCTACTTTGTTTTCTCCTTTTCACCCTGCTCCCTGCCTCTTTGCTGCCATTTCTGCAAATCTGCTTTCTTTCGATGTCTGTATTCTACCTTTCCGATGCAGCAAGATGACAGAAGAAAAGGGAATTCAAGGGTATCTAAGGTAGTTGTTCATGAGGAATCAAACGTTTTATAAGATTAAGCAGCTTGAACTGACATCCTGACTTGTGAAAAGGTGCCTGAATTTTCATATCAGTGACAAATTATGATTCTGACCTTTCCCAATATCTGCCATGCAAAATATAATGAATCTGCTTCTCAAACAGTGGAAAGGTAATAAAACGCTTTACTTTGAATTTACTAGACTTCAAATTAATTTTTCTAGTGACTATTTCATTAAATCTGCTAACCAGAATTTGCCTTTAACCAGGGTCTTTTATGAGTTGGGAATGTGTGTTTCACATGATTCTTTTACATGGGGATTTATATCAGTGTTGATTTAAAGTGGTTAATTAAAACTAAATCTGTTAGACTAAGCTCTGGTGTGTTATCTAAGCACTAAGGGACTATGACTTGGATTTATTCTAGTAATACCAATGTTTGTCCAAGTAACTTGAAAATGTACTTTTAGTATTTGAAATCATTTGGATGAGTGAGGGAAAATGAATTCTTTTCTAATAAGCACAAATGACTTATTTTAGGCTCTTCTAATGAGCTAAATACTTAATAGGAACCTAGCCTAAATTCATGCCTTCAATAAGTTGAGCTTCTCTATATCAAACTCATGGTAAATTGGGGAGAATTAAAAACTACACTGTGGGTTTGGCTTGTCATATCTCACGCTGCACTTTTATATAGACTTATTTCTAAAAGTCAGCTCCATTATTCATATACATGTAAGAAGTTGGCATGGAAGATGCCAACCACAGGCATCATGGATTCCTGAAAAAGTGTTTATTGTGTTTATTAAAGTTCTTCCAATTGTGGCCGGTAATCAGCATGACAGTATCACAAGCATAGCTGTGTGTTTGAAATGAGAAGTAGCAATCCTGTGGAACTGCAAAAAAACATTTTTGGATAATACACATAGAATGGGACTATATGAGATGGCTAATCCATTATTTCGAGAGTTTGGGGAGGGGGTGTGTGTGTTAAAAAATAAACACTGGGTATTTCCCCATAAGTAGAATTTAACTAAAAGGCATTCTAGAGGAAAAACAGTGCTTCCTCCCCTGCTTACCCCTTTAGAGATCAACATTTAAGGCTTGGAGGGGAAGCTTCCAAGTGTATTTGATTTTTGGCACATGGATGTGGAAATTGGGGTGAGGAGGAAGAAAGGAATTGAAGAAATTAAATAAGGTAACAGATGAATGGAAGGCTCATAAGGGAAGGATTTTAGAACACAGATCATAAGATTTTAATTTTTTTCAACTAATACATGTATAGATTCCAAATTCAAGAGTACAGAATTTTTCTTCTTCCCTTGTTCCCCAAACCAGAAGTAGTATTTGGTACAGGCTGAGCTATTTTTGGTGTATCCTTCCAGAGGTCTTATATGCTTGTGATAGAGTTTGGATATGTTGTCCCCCCAAAGCTTGTGTTGAAATCTGATCCCCAGTGTGACAGTGTTGGGAGCTGTTTGGGTTGTGAAGGGCAGATCCCTCATGAATAGATTAGCCCTCCCGGGAGTGGGGTGATGAGTGAGTTCTCCTTCTGTTAGTTCCCTCCAGAGCCGGTTGTTGAAAGGTCTCGCTCTCTCTCTCTCTCTCTCTCTCTCTCTCTCTCTCTCTCTCTCTCTCTTTCTCTCTCTCACTCTCACTCAACTTTTACACATAGTTTTGCACTTGCTTTTCTATTAGTAAATGTTGATGAGCATTTCACACTCAGAATGGCTACCATTCTTTTGAACAACTGTATTTGCTTTGTATATTGTTGTGTACATGCATCAAATCCTTTAACTGTCTATTGATGAATACTTGCAGCTTTATAAATAATTCTCCAGTGAAAATCATTGTGCATATTTGTAAGTATACTCACAGTATAAAATTCAAAGTAGACTTACTAGAAGTAGAATTGCTACATCAAGGGCTATGTCCACTTAAAATTGAGTCTCAGGTTCTCCAGAGATTGCCCATGAGCAGTGTACCGGATGTGTCTGCTTCCCCACACCTCAGATTTACTGGTCTTTGCCATTCTGATAGGTGAAAATGATACACTGAAGTTTTAACTTGCCCATCCCTTAAAAGATCGACTATATTGTTTATCTGAGCCACTGTTCATGTTCTGTGCCCCTTCTCTGTTGGGGTCCTGGTATTTCTGATTTGTAGGAGCACTTCATTCATTAAGGAAATTAGTACTTTGCCACTTACAAATATTTTCCTACTTTTGTCTTCTGACTTCTTTATGGTGTTTTTATATAGTCAAATATACCAGTTGTTGTGGCTGTTAGGTTTTATGTGATTTAGAAACGACTATGTACTCTGTAAATGTAGGTAAATTTTATGTATTTTTTCTTTCTAGTATTCTTAGAGTTTCATCCTTTTACACTTAAATCTTTGATCCATCCATCTAAGATCCATCTAGACTTAGTTTGGCATGAGATGAAGAACCATTTTTATTTTTGCTTTTTAAAAATCTAAACTATCCAGATGTCTAATTTTTCCCCCTTCAATGTTTTGAAATGCCTCTTTTATTATGTGCTATATATGATTGATTTTTATTTTCTGGATTTTAAAAATTCTGTTCCATCGCTTTATCTGTCTTTTTGTGTTGATAACATGCTGTTTCAATTATTGTGGCTTCGTGATATCTCTTACAGGCTGCTAGCGTACATCATTCCTATTTTTCATGACTTGTTCTGGCTATTCCTGCCCCTCCTCCTGTATGAACCTTACAAATTCTCAGTCTAAAACAGATTCAAACTTTGAATTTGCTGCAAGTTCACAGATTTGAAGACATATGAAAATTCTCAGACATATGTACTTTCCCCCCCAAAGGAAAGGTTGGTAGCTTCCAAATTCTCACTGGTCTCAGATGCCCCTCCTCTAATGTTAAGAACTATGTTCTGGAGTAGGAGTAGTCCTGACCTTGCCTTCTTTTTAAAATAACTACTTTGAAAAAAAAAAAAAAAAAAGCATAGGTCAAAAGTCCTTCCTACAGTTATTCTCCTCTTCAACATTATCAGTAGGAGTAGTCCTGACCTTGCCTTCTTTTTAAAATAACTACTTTGAAAAAAAAAAAAAAAGCATAGGTCAAAAGTCCTTCCTACAGTTATTCTCCTCTTCAACATTATTGAGGTTCTTCCTGGAGATTTTCTTCAAGTTGTTACTTTTATCCCAAGTACTGATTGCATTGTGGCTTCTCTGTTACCTTGTGACTTCTCATACCTGTATCATAAACGTGAGCCTTGAAAGCTCAACAGGTGATACACAGTGGAAAGCAAGTTGTATTTCTACACGTACCAACATACCTGACAGAAATCTATGTCACTAAGGCATAGATAGTCTAGCCGTGTCTCAAAACAAAGCCAGAACCACCTTTCTGTAATCATTTGAACTTAATTGTGCAGCACCCTATACAACGGGCACAAATGTTCTGCATGCTAATCACAAAAGCAGCTAGAAAGAACTACTGTGTATAGAGAGCCCAGTGAAATGAACCCTAATGTCCCAAATCTGACTTGAAACCAAATGCCAGTCACACTAAACATTAACTATCTTATTACAAATTTTATTTGGTATCCTTAACATAGGAGTGCCTTGGTAGGATAATCTGGATAGTTGAGGGCTTTTTAACTCTGTCTGAAGGTAAACTTTTATCTTTTTTTAATCTTCCCCTTGACAAGTATTCTGTAGTGAGCAGGAGCACTCATCCCTAGGTTGGTCTGCTAGAGTCTGCTTTGATCATGTGATCAACCAGCTCAGCAGATCCACAGCCCCTTAACCTGGATCCTAAAGGGCCTCATGATCCGGTTTGAGGAGAGGGGCTCGTAGTGGCCCCTGGACGACTTGCCAGCTCTCAGTCCCAGCCCCTCAGTCCCAGCCAGGAGCTCATGTTGCCTTTCTCTTGGCTTGTGTCCCCTCCCCACAAGAGAACTCTTCTGTGGCCTTCCTGTTCCCCCTTTCTTCTGCCTTTATATGATGCTTTCTTTCTACTACTAGAGCTGTACACGCCACACACTTCCTTGGAATCATATCTTGGGTTCTCATTGACCTTTTTGATGGGAGGTCTTTTCCATGTGCCCAGCAGTGCCCTGACGCTGAGAATCAACCGTGGGGAATCCCTGGCACTGGGGCCAGGCCAGAAATCTATGCTGGAGCCCCAGGAGAATTCATGCCAATGTGCATTCAAAAGCAGCAGCCTCCAAACAATGAAACTGCAGGAGTCACTGGGATGGGTTTTGTGTGTGTGTAGCAAGTCAGACAGGAGGAGGGGGTGGGAAAACTGTTCACGGTGAAGTCTGAGGACAGCATCTTGACCTTTTGTTTCAGGTTTTAAATCCATCTAGCTAATATTTGACCCACATCGATCCATAGGCATCTTGACTTTCCAACATATCAGCATTTGTTTTTATATACAGTCATCCTTCAGTAGCTGTGGGGGTGTTGCAGGACCCCTATGGATACCAAAGTCCACAGATGCACAAGTCCCTTATACAAAACGGTGTAGTATTTGTGTCTAACCTACGCACATCCTCTCACATGCTTTAAATCATCTCTAGATTACTTGTGATGCCTAATACAATATAAATACTATGTAAATCATTACACTGTATTGTTTAGGAAAAAAATGACAAGAAAAAATAGTACAAAGTAGTTGAAAATTACTTTGGAAACTTTGTGGTTGTAGAAGATGAAGTGTGAGTCCTGTTGTCCTGCCAGCACTCAGTGCTAACTTTAATTTCCTTAGGAAGCTCCAGGGTACTACTTTTCAGAACACAGTTGAAAGATCACACTGCCCTGAGGAAGTGTGCCCTCTCCTGTGTAGGGCATCCTTGCTGGGAAGAGTGGTTCTGCTTCATAGCTGCCCTAACCTTCTGTTGGCCAGAAATTTTGTCATGTGAAAAATCTGTGGTTCTTCCCTGGATGACAGAAGTACTTGTCATAAGACAGACCACTCCTGTATGTGAAAGGGACGTGGGAGTCTTGCTGAGGGAATGTGCTTTATTCTAGCAGGAGTGGTGGGACTCCCATTTCTTAGTGAGGTTGTGGCACGGAGTTGAGAATTCATCTATTCATGAGGTGAAGGAAGCTTTTTGTTTGTTTGTTTGTTTGGGGTGGTTTTTTTGGTGGATCTTGTGTGTTCTGTGTGCGAGTGTTGTAACCTAGGGATCAGCTACTTCAAGATGTAGTTCGGGAGCCAAAATAGGAGAAGTAACTTCCATAGAAAACAGGGAAAATTTGCAAAACATATAGTTCCTTTATTGGATAATGTTGTGTTTAAATTACTTGGTTTAGTAAGTCTATTTGCTTCCTTTCACACAAACCAGCACATACCATCCCTCACTCCCACACAAAGCACAACATTACAACTAAAACAAAAATCCACACAAAACAAACTTATGAGGTTATCTAAGCTGGTATAGAATTAGTTTGTGTATTTTTGTCCTTACTTTAAAGTGTAGGGCACTGTTCTTTACGTGTTTCATTTAATCCTTGCAGCAACACTGAGTGATTGGTGCTGTTGATAGCCGTCTCACAGGAAAACATTCAGCAGTAAGTCACCACCTTCTCTGAGTTCCTCAAGCTGCTTTGCCGGGTAGAAGTGAATCCTAACTCTGTTTCTCACCCTCCCTTTCAGTTTCCCCAGCTGGAACACCCCCCAAGATGGCAGAGGAGAGCAGCAGTACCAGGGACTGCGTGTCCTTCAGCGTGCTCAACTGGGATCAGGTGAGCCGGCTGCATGAGGTCCTGACCGAGGTCGTCCCCATCCACGGACGAGGCAACTTTCCAACCTTGGAGATAACTCTGAAGGACATCGTCCAGACCGTCCGTGACCGGCTGGAGGAGGCAGGCATCAAAGTGCAAGACGTGCGGCTGAATGGCTCTGCAGCTGGCCACGTTTTGGTCAAAGACAATGGCTTGGGTTGCAAAGACCTGGACCTAATCTTTCACGTGGCTCTTCCAACAGAGGCAGAGTTTCAACTGGTCAGAGACGTGGTTCTGTGTTCCCTTCTGAACTTCCTGCCAGAGGGCGTGAACAAGCTCAAAATCAGTCCAGTCACTCTGAAGGAGGCATATGTGCAGAAGCTGGTGAAGGTTTGCATGGACACTGATCGCTGGAGCCTGATTTCACTCTCCAACAAGAATGGGAGGAATGTGGAGCTGAAATTCGTTGACTCCATCCGGCGTCAGTTTGAGTTTAGCGTGGACTCTTTCCAAATCATCCTGGATTCTTTGCTTTTTTTCTATGACTGCTCCAGTAACCCCATCTCTGAGCACTGCCACCCCACAGTGATCGGGGAGAGTGTGTACGGGGACTTTGAGGAAGCCTTTGACCATCTGCAGAACAGACTGATCGCTACCAAGAACCCCGAAGAAATCAGAGGCGGGGGACTTCTCAAGTACAGCAACCTTCTCGTGCGGGACTTCAGGCCCACGGACCAGGAAGAAATCAAAACTCTAGAACGTTACATGTGCTCCAGGTTTTTCATCGACTTCCCGGACATCCTGGAACAGCAAAGGAAGTTGGAGACCTACCTTCAAAACCACTTTGCCGAAGAAGAGAGAAGCAAGTATGACTACCTCATGATCCTTCGCAGGGTAGTGAACGAGAGCACCGTGTGCCTCATGGGACATGAACGCAGGCAGACCCTGAACCTCATCTCCCTCCTGGCTTTGCGCGTGCTGGCAGAACAAAACATCATCCCCAATGCCACCAACGTCACCTGTTACTACCAGCCAGCTCCTTATGTCAGTGATGGCAACTTCAACAACTACTACGTTGCCCATCCTCCAGTTACCTACAGCCAGCCCTACCCTACCTGGCTGCCTTGCAACTAGCCTTGAGACCTGAGGGTTTCTGCATTGGGAACCCCAACAGGGCAAGGGCTCTCATGTAGGGGAGCCTTCTTCTAGATGTAGGTGTTTGGCTTTTAAAGGGGAACTCAGCTCTGATTCTGCCTTTTTTTTTTTTTTTCCTTTGTGCACCCATTGGAATGGGTCTAAAGTATATTGTGAGCCAACCCTGTAAGGACATATATTATAGTGCCACTTTGGAAAAGGCTATAGGACTTGCAACCTATCCACATCTTTCCAAGATAGACACTGACATATCACATCTCAAACATTAGCACATGGGGATTTGAGCTCTATTCAGTAACTGAGAATGAGAGAGCTGGGGCAGCATATGAGAAGTGTTAAGCTACTTTTCTTTTCACTTGAGCCAGGGTAGGCTGTGTTGGCCCTCACTTGGAATTCTCAGCAGTTGCATGAAAGTTGTGCTGATGGTGTCTTTTCTTGTATCAGTTTTAGTCAGGCAGAAAATGGTAAACATGAGGGTGCTCTTGTGACTTCACTTATGCTCAAGAGACTAAATTGCCTAGGTTTACTCCCTGTCAGCAGAGCTGAGAATTTCTTCCATCAATAAACCAAAGCCAATAGTGGAGATTAAGATCTGGTTGGAAGTGATTTATGGTTTAGATGCTGTGCTATCTTGAGGAATTGTGAGATATTGCTGAGAAAAAAATGACCTTTTCTTGAAATGTAACTTGAAAACAAATTAAAATGTGGAATATAATATTAAAGAATTGTGGTGGTGGTGGTGGGGTGATTGTAAATAGGAAACATGAATGTTCATTTCTGTTTTTCTTTTAAGGAATTCTTATTGAATGGCACTTTTTCCCCCCTCTCATCAGCTCTTTCACAGCTGACTTTTGTTTTGCTTTTCCTAAGACTAAGGATCGTGTCGAGTCTAGAGTCATTGTAGCAACGGACATGAGGGTCTTCCCATGTTTTAATTGGAAACCCATTTTGATCACATTCCAAATACGACAAAGCTGTTTTTCTGGAGTACTTTGGCTAGTTTTGTTTGTTTTTGTTCTTTGCGTCTTTTTTTTTTCCCCTCAAAATAGTCATTTCCTTCTCCAGGTGTGTTTGACAGCAAATAATTTCTGCGCATCGGAGCTAGCAAGGCGCTCTGAAATCACGCCGGTATATTTGGAGAAGAATTGAGTGAATGACAAATGATCTTCTTATTCTGGTAGATTTGGCCATACTTGCTTATATTCTGCACTTTAGAAGGAAAACAGTGTTAATCTCTAGTCTAAAGCAAGTTTAGTAAATGGGAGTTCTAGGCCACTGTTGCTTTTTCCAGTAGATATAGATAAAGGATTTTGTATTTTGCAAGTTTTTGTGGGATCTCTTAAAAACCATCACTTTAGGGTATCAAGGGCAAAGGCACTCAATATTGCCAGCCTGCTTGATTTCTAAAGTGATTTAATCAAATCCATGCTCCTGTTTTTTATTTTCTCCTGTGGCCATAAAAATCCAAAGCCCTGAGTGGTTGCTTTCTCTTCTCTCTAAGCATTGAAGTTATCTTAATGCAGAAATGCTTAGTAGAAATGGGTGGTTTACCAAGATATATTTTCAGGTTTCCTCTGAAATGTGATGTCTTGGTCCTCTTAAACAAACAAAAGCAGATCAGATGTGACTGAAACCCAAGGCTTAGCTGGTACCCATGTTGTGCTACTTTAGGTGACTAGAAGCCACTTCTTAATTTAACCAGCTTCTGTTTCCATGTGAGTTTTGTTTGAATTCACTGGCTTTCAGTCAAGGCCAATTCTACATTAAGGGGACCCAGGGTTTCAGCAAAAGGGGCAGTGAAGAGTGAATCCCAATGAAGAGTAATCCTAACTTTGAAATTGTCTGGTCATCTATGACCTTAAAAAGCTGCCATTGCGGTCAAATGGCAACATATTTGCACAAAAATGACATTTGTTTAACCAAAGCTTTGAAATGTGATGAAGCCTTCAACATAATCACTTGCTAATGGAACTCAGTATTGCTTCTATGTAGGAGGCCTGGGGACCGGGGTGATGAGGCACCAGATAAAAGACTGGATCCGCATGAAGTAATTAAATTTCTGGTTTGTCCTTGAGTTCTTTCTGCTTATATTTTTTTCATATCTAGTAATAGGTCCCCACTTCTGAAGAGATGAAGGGAGGCACAGAAGTTGCAAGAAATTCCCAGTCCCCCAGTTCTTTACCAGCATTTGCACGATAGCCATCTTGGTAGAGTCTCTTCACCTGAGCTTTTTAGTAGCCCAGCTATTTTTGTAGATGAGAATATCATGTGTTCTGGAACCATCAGGGTAAAAGCTATACTGACCAAAGCTGCACTTTTTAAACACGGTCCTTGGACTAGGTGTCTCCACCTGCTCTGTGAGCCTTTTGCCAGCCTCAGAATAGGCCAGGTAACCTTGAATTTCAGATGTCTGGAAATTCTAGCTGAAACCTACCTCTTATACTGCTCACACCAGCACCAGGTACCCTGAACTTGTACTGAGTCCAGCGGTTCCTATTTTTTGTGTGTTGAGTAACATGAAACTCGGCAGTGGCAGAGGGCACTAAGGTTCAAGTGCAAGTTCTAATCTAAATTTAAGCAGTCTCTCATTTGCTTCAGGACTCTGAACTGTTTCCTGATGCTTTCTGCAAATATGCAGTCTGTTCTCCCAGGCTGCTGCTTGGAGTCAGGTTGAGCAGCAGGGAGATGAAAACAGTGCCTTTTCCCCTCGTGCTGGCAGAAGAACACACACTAAATTCCAGGCCTTGAGCTTTAGTCTCACCCTGAAATCTTACCTTGGCAATAAGGCACTATTCCTCATTCAGTTTCAGTGCAAAACTAAACTCTCCATCACGAACACCTTCGAATCAGAATCCCTGATGACTGCGTGTGGAAATGTGGCATATCCACACCTGGGGGTCCTGGCAGGTGGGGTGAACGGGTAGGGTAGACGCTTGGTTCCTGATACATGGTACAGATGTGGTTTGGCATTCAAGTTTGGTGTCTCCCTCCACTACCCCCAGTGTGATTTCCCCTGGGGATTTGTTTCACAGCAAACTGTATGTGAACCTGTGTTTTGTGGTGACACATTAATAATTAAGTTGCTAAAGCTCTGCATCTGCTTATCCTTCAGCCTCACCTCTGCACTAACCCTTTCCCTTCATGGTAGGTTAGGATTTTGACAGTAATGCTTTGTGAACTTTGGGAAATGGGACCACTCAAAAGCAACTTCCTAACTTTAGTAATAACTCCTTTCTAGTTAATTTTCTGATACTAGTGCCTTGTTTTAGGATGCAGCTATCTTCTTAGCTCAAATGTCCTCTTCCAGAGAGTGCATTGAAGTATCGTTATCCAATCATGAGAAGAGACCCTGGTGTCACGGGGGCCATTACTTCCTGGGTGTCTGACTGGGGCTCTGCACTAGGGGATGGATTCTGTCAGTTGAAAGAACTTCCAGTTTCTAGGGTTGGAATCACAACCTTAACGTGACAGAGTCCAGAATTTCACAGCTGGCTTTGGAACATATTCCAGTCCAACCAATTAAACTCAGAGGACCAAGGGAGTTGGATAGAGGCAAGGTGTTTTGAAAGATCTGGCAAATTTTCAGATGTCCAAGGTGAGGAATCAGGAAAGAAAAGTCTTTTTTTTTTTTTGTCTGCTCAAGTGCCTAGATTTCGTTTACCTATCACTTTTTAAAAAATAGTTTGTGTGAGCTAAAGAAAATGCTTGGAGTTTTGCCTGAGCTAGTGAGAGTTGGTACATATTTTCGTGTGTGTTTGCATAGGAAGGTAAGATGACCATCCACTAAAAAGGAAGTAGTTAAATAATATGGATCTGTGGGTGTTTTTAAAAACTCAAGCTATCTGATCTTTTTTTCTTTAAATGAATGAAAACTTAATTTTCCTAAAGGAGCTACTTATTTCCAAATTAATATAGATGAAAAGTAAGATACCTATTAGACCAAATTGGAAGCTTTTTTGGTTATATTTACCTAGCCTTTGAAATAATTTCTTAGCAGTGCCTAGAATGTGTGGCGTTTCCTCTTTGGTAATGGTCACTAACCTTCTTGATGCAGATGAAATCACTTGTCAATGCAAAATGTGTTAAAAATTAATGAAATAAAGCTTTGAGTTTGAGAAATAAAGGTATATTTAAAAAAAAACCTGTCAGTTGTGCTCATTTCTTTGTTTCCTTCAGTGTTGAACTTATTTTAGGTTTCAGGAAGTATTGATTGAAAATGGGCAGTTATCAACATTATCAGCCTTGGATACTTCTCTGAAAGACGTGATTTCTCTGGAGAAGGGGTGTGTGGTTACATTGGAGGCCTTAAATTCTTTAATATTTGGACTCTTTCCTAAGGGGCCCCACTGACTTAAACTGAGCTTTGTTGTTGACCACAACTTCTTGGATAATATCTACAGTAGGTGTAGTCTTGAAATCTGCCTTTACTGGCATCTTGTTTGATCCAGTGCCCTTGGCTCCAAGCCCATTTCAATAAGAGAACCAAAATAACTTCAGCCATATTATGCAACTACTACCGTAGTTTCTTCACAATTTTGAAGACAAATAGAAGTGAACAAGTGATATTTGAGTAGTTGATAGATGTTTGAAGGGTAAAAACAGAGGTCATATGTATAGTGTCCAACTCCTGCTTCCCCCATACCATGGTTCTTTCCCTATCTGTAACTCCCAGAAGGTAGGATGAGTCATTTTTGGCTTTCTTTAAAACTGTTTCTTCTTTCTTTAGAGTCTAAGCTCTGAATTTCTTTTATCTCAATTTTTGTCTTTTCTTCTGCAGAGAAGTAAGGTGAGGAAAGAAGACAAGGAAGAAAAAGAGGAAAGGAAAACTCAGAGTTTCAGGTGAAGGAAAATAGTGCTTTGCACTCATTCATTCATTCGTCCGTTGTCAGTCAGTCAGTCGCTATAAATCAGTTGTGTGCTCGGAATGGCAGACATGGAGAGGAAGACACGAGAATCAGCAGACAAGATGTAAAAAGTTAGAGGCAGTAAACGCCATGTGTTAGAATTAGAGGAAGATGTAGGCAGGGATTAAATAAAAAACTTCATGCAGGAGGTAGATTTTGAACTGGGCCTTGAAGTGATTGATAGTGCTGGGGAGGAGGGTATTCTAGACAGGGAATACATGTTCCAAGGAGCTAGAATTTGGGGGGCTGAAAGAGATAAAGCCAGCACTCACATAAGAGTCAATTTCATTTTAAAAAGATGGTGTTGGGAGGGAAGAGAGAGCAAGTGAACGTGTATGTGTTCTTGTGTATCCTCTATAAAACAGATTGTTATTTCAGAGGAAGGGGACTGTATCCAGTGACTTGGGGCTACAAGTAACAGAAGTCCCCCTTCCTGAACTTAATGACTTAAACAATAAGGAAATTTTATCACAGTTGTCCCCACATACCCACAGGGTACACATTCCAAGATGCTCAGTGGATGCCCAAAATCACAGATAGTACCAAACCCTAGATATACTCATGCTCTGCACAGATTTTTTTCCTTCTTCACAATTTCATGGATAGAAGATTCCTTCTTACCGTAGATTTTAGCAACCTTGGCATATGATTTTTTTCCTTTCTTTATTTCCTTAAGTCGAGAACTTCTACCTTTTCACTTAAAGGAAGCACTTCACAGGGCCGGCCCGGTGGCGCACTGGATAGTGCGTCGCTTGGGATGCGCGGCGGTGCTCCCGCCTGAGGGTTCGGATCCCACATACGGACCGGTTCCCGCTCACTGGCTGAGCGAGGCGCGGGGGCGACGCCGAGGGTTGCGATCCCGTTGCCGGTCCCTGGTCCGGTACGGGGGCAACACTGAGGGTTGCGATCCGTTGCCGGACACGG
>NW_007730281.1:57166-75931 GCF_000696425.1 Galeopterus variegatus | reverse complement strand
TACAATGAAACTGAAAAGGGAGGGGACTCAAAACTTCAGCAAAACCCAAAGCAGCTCCTGGAGTCAAACACCTGTGGATTTCCATGCACCAAATATAGTGGAAGCTGGGTACTGGCGTCCCCACCTTCAGCAGATTTCTGTGAGTGCTGCCTGGGAAGCCAGACCATGCCGGGAGGCTTCTTTCTTACCATTCCTTACCTAGCTTGGAGCGATCTGGCCTCCCTGTTCTGGCCATGACTGGATCACAGGTCTGTCAACTCCAGGGCACTTTTTTCAAAGCAGGTCAGTCCCCGGGGCTGCCTTTTACTGTAGGAAGTTTCTTAAAAGGAGGAATGTGCCTAGAGGAAAGGCACGAGAATCAACAGTGACCTGCTTTCTTTCAGATGCTCACCTGGAGCTGTAGTGTGTGTGTGTGTGAGAGAGAGAGGAAGAAAGGGAGAGATGGAGACAGGCAGCACGACAGTGACTTTGGTCGGGTTCTTCTAAACAATTTTAATTTACCCCTTCAATATGGATAACGTATGAAGCTTTGCTGAAGAGGTCTGTTGGAAACTATAGCCACAAGAAAGTGGAATGACGATTCCTCACACTTGACTAAGGCTTCGGGGACACATTACACGTAATTTAACGTGACCTCAGATACCTGTGAGATAGATAGCAGTATTCCCACCATGCAGACAGGAGCCAGAAGCTCAGGGCTTACACAGCTTGTAAGCGGCAGAGCCCGTCACAAAGATCTGACTGCAAGGCATTTCTCCCTCGTCCTACAACCTGAAGGTGCTCTGTGAACCATAAATCTCTGTGCAAGTGTTCATTGTTATGCCCCCCCCCCGAGGGCCCAAGAGGTGTTGAGTTGCGTGGTAATAGATCCGTTTCCACTTATCCAGAAAGGAATTCATTGGACAGGCCAGTAGCTTTTCTCAAACAACCCTCCCATTGTGAATCAGGTGTTGGGGGACCTACTGCGGGCTCGCTAACATGTTTGGGCAACATTCATGTAGGCCCAGATTCTGTGCTAAGCATTAGCATTTAAGCTCCCAACAACTCTGAGATAAAGTTTACAGATGAGGAGACCAAAACGTCATACACATGGCTCTGGGGGGTCTGAGTCCTGAGTGTAAGCTTTTAGTCCCTCTACAGTATGCTATTTTGTCTTCATACTGTATTTTACAGGGTGCCACTTGCAAGAGGCACAGGAGAGCAAATGTCTGACTTCCAACCGGAGCCTTTGAAGAGGGATGAGCAGGAGGCCAAAGCAATTGATAAACTGATTAGTTACAAACCAAGTGACCTAAGCCAGCTAAGTTAAAATAGGATGTCTGTTGTGGTTGGCATGAAGTTTCAAGTTAGAATTGAAATTGAAACCGGATCCTTTTTTTAGGGGTGTTTAAACTACCTGCGGACTGCAGGGGAAGGTGGGGGAGTGAGGCAGGCTCTTTGCAGAAGTCAGGAAACCAGCTCACCTGCAGCTCTGGAACAATGAAACTGAAAAGGGAGGGGACTCAAAACTTCAGCAAAACCCAAAGCAGCTCCTGGAGTCAAACACCTGTGGATTTCCATGCACCAAATATAGTGGAAGTTGGGTCATCTTATCCTTGAATAAACACCACAGCTAGGCAAAGGCTTTTATGAAAAAAATCTTTACATTGGTTCCCAGAACCCAAAGCAGCTCCTGGAGTCAAACACCTGTGGATTTCCATGCACCAAATATAGTGGAAGCTGGGTCATCTTATCCTTGAATAAACACCACAGCTAGGCAAAGGCTTTTATGAAAAAAATCTTTACATTGGTTCCCAGGAGCGGGAGGCTGGCAGAGAGCAGCCTCTGGGAGGCCGTGAATGCTCCTGCTCCTCAGCCACCCCTGCTGTCTCAGGTTCCCAGACAAAATGTTCCTCTGTGGGGTTTCCCTGCTCTTAGGTCAGCTCCATGTACCTTCTGGTCTCTGTGCTTTTGGTCCCCTTTCCCCAACACGAGGGACCTGTTTCCTTGCCCTACATGCTATCCAGGTGTGGCCAAGAGAAGAGCCCCCTCTCCTCCCAGCTCTGGCAGCAGAGGCAGCTTTTCAGAAGGCTTCTTTTCCACCCTACTTTAGATATCACTGAAAGGAAAATGATTCCTTCTTTGACTTTGCCTTTTGAATTTTGGATGCTGCTGAGTTGGGCACAGCCTCTGTCTCAGGGAATGTTAAACCAGAGGCTTGTTGCCGCAGCTCCTGGCCCAAGTCCCCAAGGGTCTTGCCTCCAGCCTCTTGTGTGAGCCGGCTGGGTGCCCAGCTGGGACAAGTGATAAAGATGAGGACCCTTGAGAGGGAGGCAGCGAGCAGCGAGACAGTGAGAAGGGTGGACTGGAGCCGGAGGGTCAGAGCCTGTGTGCCCTCTGCTCCTCTCGCCAGCTCGCGAGCCACTCCAGGCCCAGCTGTGCACAGGGGGTCATGCATATGAAGACGACGCCGACTTTGGGGTCGCTATGAATTAGAGAAACAGGTATTTTATTTAAAGCTCCAAATCCAGTATCAGGTGCTCATAGACCACATCTATTACTTGATATCCTCTCCCTTCCAGGAGTTCACAATCTGCTCGGGGAGTAAGGAGAAATTCCCATGTGTTATTTAAAGCCCTAACATATGCATGCCATGGGTTCTTTGACTCTGTTGTACATCAGGAAGTAAATAACGCTGGCTACAACTTATCGAGACCTCCGAAAGCCAGTTTAGAGCTCACCTGTACTATTGCTGATGCTCATGACAGCCCTGCCAGTAGGGCTGGTGGTCGCTCCCCCCACTCCACTCCATCCCCCACTTAACAGATGAGGAATTAAGGCTCAGAGAGGTTGAGCGACATGCTCCAGCCCACGCAGCTGCCTGGACTGACAGTTTCACACCTGGAGTTAAGTCCCAGGCCGGGGAGCAGCGGGCCCTGCCCAGCTGCTGGGCTGGCAGCCTAGGTCGCCAGCCAGGGCTCTGTCCTGGCAGACCGCCCTGTTGCCCAGTGGCCCGTGGTTGCAATAGCATCATAATCCCCACGAGGCAAGCAGTTAGCCTCACTGTTGAAGTACTGCCAGCTCATGCACTTCCCGAGAACTTCAGACCTACTTCCCCCACCCCTGTGCTGGGGGTAAGCAGAGAACGAAAGACACTGTTCTGGAGGACTACAGTGAGCTCACTCTACAATGAAGCCATTTTGTTCTTTCACCGAACAACTTCCCTGTACCAGGAATTGGAATCCACATGCTGAAAAGGCCCAGAACCCTCCTGCTTCAGTGCGGCAGGCGCTTTTGTAAATGTGTGACCCGCTGGTTTTGCTGGGATGTGCACATTTCTAATAATGGTGATGATGAACAAAGAGGGCTTTGCATGGCAGGGGCGTGTTCTCCTTTCAAAGCTGCTGTTTCAGATGTTCTTCCATGGCCTGAGCCCCAGAGCCGTCCCAACGTCCCCCACCGGACCTGCTCCCCGGGCCTGGGACACACTCACATGCCCTAACATGATTGTGTTTTCCTGCAAGACAAGTGCCTCCGCACCCCGAGAGCATTTAGTGACTTCAGGGAGGGCCAGCCGTCCAGGATCTGTGGGAAAGGGCGGGGAGAGAGACATTTTGCTGCCACGTCGGATCAACGTGGATGAGTATCTGACCCTACCACCATGGAAACCAATTAGATCAATAACTTATTAAGGGCGTTAGGAAGGTTTTGCTAAGTCAAGAGCCAGCAGTCTTTTTCTGTCAAGGTCTAGGCAGTCAATATTTCAGCTCAGTGGGCTGCATGGTCTCTGTCCCAGTTACTCTCCCATGCTGTTGTATGACAAAGGCAGCCGTACATAATACGTAAATGAACGGGCATGACTGCGTTCCAATCAAACTTTATGGACACTGAAATTTGAACATCGTATATTTTTCATGTATCATGAAATATATTTCTTTTGATTTTTCCCAGCCATGTAAAATCCATCCTTACTTGTGACCGTGCACAGACAGGCAGCAGGACAGTTGTGGCCCCCTGGCTGTAGTTTGCTAGCCCCTGTTCCAGATGACAGGCTGCCTCACAGCAAAACAGTCCCCACCCTGCCCCATTGCATTCCTCAGCCAGGTGGAACTGCAGCCCGTCCCATTGGCTGTGTGTCCCCTGCCTCCTTGATGGCTCCTCCAGTGCACTGCTCAGGGTCTGCTGTGTTTGCCTGTTGCCCCTGCCAGCATGTGCTCCTGTCGCCAGGACTCTGAAGTGGGGTCTTGAGATTCTAGCCACGTGGGCATCACCTTCCATCACATCCCACATGCAGTTCAGGAAGCCCGTCTCCTCTTCGGGGTCTCCATTTCTTCTGTGTCCCCAGCAAGTATGAACTCCCTCCCTCAGTACTTCATAAAGCCCCCAAATATGACAACTCCTACTAGGCAGGCTGGTTCTGTTCCTTGTAGCTCTTCTGGAAGAACTTGGGACAATTTGCTTGGGAATTTAAAGTTGCACCCCTGATTGTTGAGTCAAATGTATCCTTCCTGCCACAGCCGCCCAGGGTCCCAAGGTGCTCCTCCAAGGCTAAGGGAAGCCTTTTGTTATGGCATCCTGGGGGCTGATTCTCAGCCTGAGAGGTCTTTACCACTTCCCTCAGGGGGCTCTGAGACTGTTTGAAAGTACAATAGCTAACTGGACTTCAGGCTGGATGCATCCAGCAGTGTTGGCACTGCCTGGCTCAGACCTCCCTGCCCCAGGGGCCCAGCCTGTGCTCCTGCAGCAGACAAGTGGGTTGTCAGAGGGTTGGGGAAATGCTGGCCGGGCATACCAAATGCTCGAGAGGGACAGAGGTTCCAGGCACGAAACCTATTGATTCAGACTCATCTCTAATGAGCCTAACTGGGGATAGGGAGGGCTCTAATAAAGTCAGCGTGACTCTACAGGCTGCTCAGGTTTGCCAGGCACAAGATGAAGGAGAGAGGCTCCGTTCTGCCAAGAATATGTTGAAAAGGCTTGAGCTGTGAAAAAAGGTATGTGAGAAACACTAGGTGTCAATAAGAAACTCAAAGAAGGGATAGCCCCATTACCTGGGGAGGGACACTGTGCAGCAGCCCAAGTGCGGGCTCCTCCTGGGCCGCTCTCTGTCCCATTCTAGAGGGAACAGCAGTGCGAGAGAGAAGAAAGAGACTGCTGGGGCAGTGGACTTTGCACTGCCATTTCCTAGCTCTGCAACTTTTGGCAAGTTACTTCTCTGTCTCCTTGCTATAAATATGGGGATGCTTTCCTGCCAAGGCTGGTTAAGGAGGAGAGGAGAGGAGCCTCTAGCACTAAGTAGATAGTTAATAAATGATAGCCTCTGTGCGGGTCTGTATGCACATGTCTATGTGCATTTAAACTAGGCAATTCATCAGTGAAGCAGTGGCCTTCATTTTGGTCCTCAGAATCTGATTAAAATCAGCTGGGGAGCTAGTTAAACACTCACCTTCCCAGGATCCCACCCCTCGATTCTGATTCAGTAGGTCCGGGATAGGGCCTGGAAATCATGCCCGATAGTTGTCCTGTGTCCTGGAGATTGGAAACCACAGCCATGGGAGATGAGGAGGAGGTTATGACAAGAGCAGGGACAGCCACAGAGCCCCCAGGAGCTAGAAAACAGGTTCTCAGCCTCAGAAGACGATATTAAGGATTAAAAAAACTATTACAGTAGGGTTTGGAAAAGCTTCCTTTGGGGGCAAGAGGAAGGGGTGGGAGGGATCTCAGATCTATCTCTGGTTACTGTTAACATGTTGAATTAACAGCAAACCTCCACGTCACTTTGCTAAGAGAGGTTATAGGTAAGTTGTTTTTGATGTTGTTTGGTCTATATCGTATCATTTTATTTTGCTTCCCAAATTCCTTTTTTTTTTTAATTCAGGCTACTTGATCACAACCCGTGGTAATTAACCTATCCTTTGGATCTGGCTCAATTTTAATTAAACCATCATCTAACTCTCAAAAAAAAAAAAAAAAAGATGGCATCCCATGGAATGGAAAACACTTGAATACACACACATCACAGGTTTGGACAAAGAAAAGAGGCAACCAAAAGCATCAGACTAATAAACGAGATGTCTACACTTAGGATTAGTTTGAATTTTTAAAAGGTTACCCACATGGATTCAATAAGAGAGACCAATTTGCCTGTCATTAGATCAGAGTGCTGAAAGACAGTTTTGTTTTCGTGTTTTTAGTTGACTATTGTTAGTACATTGCATTTTTACCTCAGATTTTGAAAAAAATCATTGTGCCTGAGTAGTAGTAAAATCAGGGGATTTGTGGTTTGTAGAATAAAACTGAATCCAAGAATTGATGTCTGCTCAGAGGGTAGTGGTAGGAGATTTTTCACTTCCCCTAATAAAATCCCCAGTCTTGAAGGTTTCACTCTGAAAGGAGAATCTTCCGGTGGGAAGAACACATGACAAGCAGCTCTCCCCTCTGGAGCCCTTGTGTTAGTGGCCCTGTCACTTCCACTGGCCCAGGGAGCTGTCTCTCCTTGCAGACCACCCCTAGCACCATCATCACCATGAACCCTCGGTTTCCCAGAGCCAGCTGTCAAGCTGGATGTTTTAACAAGATGTATTACTAAATTGTAAAGGAGAACAAAAGGAAAATAAATCTAGAGAGAACAAGAATTATAACCGTGTGACAATACCTGCTGATGGTCCCCTATGCAACCGGGACCTTCGGGCTCCAGTCCACCCAGCTCTGTGCTCAAGCTCCCTGGGGCTGGTTCCCAGCCCAGCATCCACTGGGGGAACCCACGGTTACTATCACCACTGCTGCAAGACCACCTCCTTGATCTCTTGACTCTCCCTGTGTTCAGATCCCAGAATCCAGGGACAGATTCCCTGCTGCTCTTTATCCAGGATCTGTCCAGGTGAGACCCACTTCCCTGCAGTCTCCCAGCCATGGCATTCACACATCAAGGACAGATCACTCAGGGAGGCTGGAGCACTGCTCCCTTGCAAGTCTCTGGTGGCCTTATTCCCTACTTTTTCTCTCTTTAGTCTGAAGCCCTGCTCCAGTCAAGTCACCCTGTTCTCAGACACTGTTAATAGCTCCTCCTTGCCTGTAGATTGAGGCTCAGATTCTCACTGCCAGCCTCAAATCACCTAAACTATGGCTTCGGGGGTGGTAGGAGGGATGGCAAGGGCCATGAAACCCTCGCATTATCTGGAAAAATGGTCACCAGTTCCTGATGGTCCCTTTTCACACAGGGTGAGAGCTGGTGTGGCAGTGGCCTGGACTCCAGGAGACATTGTCCGGTCCTGTGTGTGCAGCTTTGGAGCCTCGAGCAAGGGACTGGCCCTCACTGGGCCTCAGTTTCTTCACCTGCAAAATGCAGACATTGGATTTGCCCATCTGTAAGAAAAGCTGTGAAGGACTCAGTTGCCCACAGGAAGCCTGGTATGACATGGGACCCTTGCTCATGTTGGTGACAGTAGTGAACCTGGGGCCTTCCTCTGAGCTCAGCCTTCTCATGAGGGAGAAATGTGTGAACTCTGTTCAGTGAGTGCATGAGGAGGGCTTGCTGCGTGCTTTTGCAGACCACTGTGGTAGGCACTGGAGGCTCAGGGATGCATGAGAAACAGTCCCTGCCTGTAGAGAGCTCACGGACTCCCGGGAAATACACCATGAAAACACACAGTCCATGCTGTGGATGAGTGCTGTAATGGGGGAGTATGTTATTTTGTTTCCTTGCAAGGGGATGATTGGAGAAAGCCTCCCAAAGCAGGGGCCTTGGAGCTGCACCTTGCAGGAATGGGGAGGCAATGGGGAGCCACTGAAAGCATTTGAACAGGGGAGTGACACAATCAGACATGAGTTGGGGAAAGATCACTGTGGTAACTGTGTGGTGATGAAGGAGCAGAAGTGAGACTGGAAACAGGGAGACCCAAAGAGAGGCTACAGCAATGGTCCAGGCAACCCATGCTGAGTGGGTGTAGAGCCGAACAGTTAATGAGCCCCTTACAAATGTGGGCATCACCAAAAAGCTTTATAGTAGAGTTTGTTCTGTAGACTCATGGGCACGTGGCATACCTTTTTATTTTAATCAGTCATTGTATTTGACCTCATGGAATATTTCCACTCTTCCCCATTCATCCCAGTTCAGCTATCTTCTCCAGCCTGCAAAGCACTCTGCACCCTCTCAGCCCCACTTCAAGTATAAACAGCCTCATGGTGAAAGCCAGAGAGTGTCTAATTCAGTACATCTCAAGGAGGTGATTTGGGAATTATGGGGAGGATGATTCTTTACTGAGGGACTGTCCCATGCATTGTAGAACATTTAGCATCCTGGCCCTTAGGGAACTAGTTGGCTGTAGCATACCCTAGTGATTTTTGACAACCAAGCAATATCCCCCAGGCTTCCAACTCCCCACAGATGTCATGTACCATCCCACCTCCTCAAATCAGGGTAGACTGAGAGGATAGAATGCCCACCCAGTCGGCATGCATGCATGTCTGAAATATCTTTATTCTGCCCTCATATTGGATTGAATTTGACTGGGCATAAAATTGTAGGCCGGAAGACATTTTGCTTTAGAATGTTGAGGCATTTCTTCATTGTTTTTTTAGCTCCTACTATTGTTGTTGAGAAGAAGTCTGATGCCACACACTAACTCTTTATCCTCTGTGTATGACCTATCTCCCTATCCCCTGTCCTTTTAGGGTCTTTATTTCTGGTGTTCTGAAATTCCATGATAAAGTGCCTTGATCTCTGTGTGTGTCTGTGTGTCTGTATGAGTGTGTATGTTCATGGGTGTGTGTACATGTGTCTCTGTAGGTGTGTGTCTGTGCATGTGTGTGCATGTATCTGTGTTTACATTCACTGTGCTGGGCACTCCATGGCTGATTTTAATCTGACAGTCATAACCTTCACTTATGGGAAATTTTTCTTTTATTATTTCTTTAAAAATGTTTTCCTTTTCTCTATTTTCCCTTTCTGAATTTTGATTATTCAGATGTTAGACATAGGCTAATACTTTAATGTTACTGTTTCTCTCTGGATTTCCATCAAAATCAGCCTCTCTTTGTCTCTCCATCTCTGTGTCTGTCTCTCTCATTTCTATGTCTTTTCCTTTAATTTTCTGAGTGATTTTATGAATATACCTTCTAAACTTTCAGTTGCATTTCTAATTTTTGCTGTCAACTTTTGGTCTAAAGTTTATTTTTTGATAATAATTTTTTTTTTCAGTTTCCTATTCCTACTTCACAGATGCAATATCTTCTCCTGTTACTCTAAGAACATTATTTAAGTTTTGCTGGTGTTTTCTTATGCTCTCGTACTCTCTTTTCTCCAAGTGTCTTTCCTCTGTTCTTGTGTTTTTTTCCATCTTCCATTTTAGAAGCTTTCTTCAGAAGGCAGGTAATCTTTAGTTATTCATTCTTATTTTGGAATGAGCCACTTAGTATTAATTAAAAGCTCTAGTCAGTGCACGAGGCTTACTTACAGTCTTCCAGCCTTCTCTGTACTACTCAGCCATGCTTTCTTGGAGATCCCCAAATGAGGTATTTTCTCTTGGGCTGGTCAATTTTCCCAGGAGGAATCTTTCAGCCATACGTACGTCTGGATGTATAAGCCTGACCCGCAGTGGAGTATGTGGCCTTTCACTTCATTTCACTTTCAGAATAAAAAGTCTCAACCATCCCCTTAGCTATTGTTAGTATTCCCAAGTCCAGAGCCTTCCCAATTCACCTTCTGCAGAGTCTAAACCTCCTATCTTCCCTCAGGTGACGCAGGAACAGTTGCCGGACAGTGCAGACTTGGGAAGGGGTTATGAGGTATAACTGCTCTTTATGAAGACTTTTCACATATCCTCTGGTTTTCTGTCCAACCCACATTCTGATTCAAAGATATGTGGTGCTTCTAATTCTTAAGCCTTCCTGAGGCTTTGAGACTCACACTGGCCTGCTTCTTGTTCATTTCTCCCTCCCTCACTTCGATTTCAACTTTCTCAAGTCTGCTAAGTCAGTTACTACCATCCAAGTGCTTCTCAACTTCCAAAAGTGTATGTGCAGGGAAAGTGAAGGAAAATAGTCAGGGCCCCTCAGATGTTCAGAATCTTGCCGAACATTTGAGGTAAATATGCATGTGTGCCCAGGTGTTCCTAGGCTATGTCTGATGTAGATGTGCATGGGCACCCAGGTATTCCTGGGTTGTCTAACTCACACCCAAGTGTCCTGCATTATCGGACTTAAGCATAGAGGAAAAATGGCTGTGATCCACAGTGCCCCCACCTCCCGGGATGCCCCCAGGGAGGGGGGGAGGGGGGGAGGAGGAGGTCACTACTGCTGCTGGAGGCTGTTGCTGCAAGCTGTTGCTGCCAGGGCCCCAAGGACCCTCTGGGAGGCCACCACAGCTGCTGCTGGGGACCAGTGTAAGTTTCTGCTGCTGCTGCTTAGGAAGCTGAAGACTGAGCTTGTGTCGTCTGCCAGTGGCTCCTGGGATCATCTTTCCCAATTACTTCGCTCACGGACCTGCGTGTGAGGTGACCCAGCCAGGCATGTGAGCGGTCTGTGACCCAGTCTGTACCACGGGTTTGAAGGGTCTGTGAGCCCTAGCCCTAGCAATACAGTAGGGATCTCCTCCCAGCTGCCCTTCTCACTGTAATTACGGGTGCTTGTCTTTCTTATTCTTTTTCTGTCATTTTTGTTGGGATTAAGGTGAAGGCAGTAAGTAGCCTTTTCAGACTAGCTTCTTTCACTTAGTACTATGCATTTAAGTTTCCTCTGTGTCTTTTCGTGGCTTGAAAGCTATTTCTTTCAGTGCTGAGTAATATTCCATTGTCTGGATGTACCTACTAAAGGACATCTTGGTTGCTCCCAGGTTTTGGCAATTATAAGTAAAGCTACTATAAATATCCATGTACAGGTTTCTATATGGACTGTGCTTTCAGCTCAGTTGGGCGAATATCAAGGGGTGAGACTGCTGGATCATAT
This sequence comes from Galeopterus variegatus, assembly GCF_000696425.1. Classification (NCBI taxonomy): domain Eukaryota; kingdom Metazoa; phylum Chordata; class Mammalia; order Dermoptera; family Cynocephalidae; genus Galeopterus; species Galeopterus variegatus. Next base: position 65,008 of record NW_007730281.1, on the reverse strand, counting down.
GGTAGGAAGAGTATGTTTAGTACGGTGAGAAACTGCCTGTTTTCTAGAGTGGCTGTACCAGTTGCGTTCCCACCACCAGTAGTGAATGAGAGCTCCCGTTACTCACCCTCCTTACCAGCATGCGGTGGTGTGAGTATTTTGGATTTTAGCTGTTCTAATAGTATGATAACATTTTTAATGTACTCGTCTACTAATTCTATCATCTGCGTCCGTTCTGGGTCTGTTTCAGTTTGTTGGTTTTCTCTTCATTATGGGTTGTGTCTTCCTGCCTCTTTCCATGCTGATAATTCTTTACTGAATTGCATATATGGTGACTTTTACCTTGCTGGGTACTGGATAGTTTTGTATTTTTATAAATATTCTTGAGCTTTGTCCAGAATGTAATTGAGTTACTTGGAAACAGTTTGATCCTTTGGGTCTTTTCAGCTTTGTTAGGTGGGATCAGAGCAGCATTTCATCAGGGCTAATTTGCCCACACTGAGGATAGACCCTTTTGAGTACTCTACCTTCTGGCCCATGAATTACAAGGTTTTATACTCTGGCTGGTGAGAATAGGAACAATTCCTGGTTCTGTGGAGCACAGGGGATTATTCTCTCTAATCCCTTAGGGCGGCTCTTTCCCCAATCAAGTAGTTTCCTTGCACGTATGCACGGGTCAGTACTCGGCTGAAGACCCTCTGCAGACCTCTGGAGCTCCCTCTCTGTGTAGCGCTCTCCTTTCTGCTACTCCACTTTGCACTCTCTAGAGGCCTTGGCCTCCCGAGATTCCCGGCTCCATCTCTAAAACTCAGTTCCTCCTGGCCTCCTCCTTCCTGTCGCAGGAGCCTGGAAACTCTCTCCAGCCAGTCAGCTGGGCAGTCGCAGGCCTCACCTCCTGTGTTTCCCATCTCGGGAATCACTGCCTTTCATTGCCTGATGTCCAGTGCCTTTCAGTATTTGTCTGGTTTTTAGTTTTTTTTCAGGCAAGAGGATAAAAATAATCCCTTTTATTTCATCTTGGCTGGAGATGAAGTCTAAAGATTTCTTTTTAATTAAACCACCTCATTAATGATGGCAAATCTTTATTCCTGCCATGTTCAGAATGAGTAGGATCCACAGCAGTTGTGGTCATGATAGAAATAAAATCTAGCAAGCATAACCCTTCGGTCTGTGGTCGGGGTCAGGTCCGATGAGTCACCAGGAGGCCCAGGTCCTGTAGCTGCCCCCTCCCCATGACTGGGCCCTGCAATGCTGGGAGTCAGTGAATCTGAAGTGGAGGCTGGGTCTGGTTTCCAGGAAGGACAGAGGCCAGTCACTGTTTTGGGTGGTGGAGCAAGGGCATGGGGGATGGGGAGGTATGAAACCACTGGAAGAGTGGCTACACTTCATCTATTTGCTATTCAGTCTCTTTAAGACCTGGAAGGAGGAGTATTGCTAGTTAGGGGATTTATTTTAGCAACTCAAGAAAGACCAGCTAACTGGCTGACTCCCTGGCCCTTTACCTCTTATCTTGCGTGGCCTTCTGGTGCTGTAGTGCTGGGTTGTCCTGCAGATTGGGGGTGGGAGTTGCTGGGCCAGCTTGTCACATATCAAAGATACGCCCTTGAAATACCAGCACTTGGAAGGTTTTTATTTTCATGATAGACTTCTTTCTAAAATTCATTGCCTACCTTCCTGCCTTTGTAAGAGTAACAAAATGGCAATATTATTACTACTGATAAGTAACACTTACTGAGTTTGGTGCCATGTGAATTGTTTTACATGTGTTAATTAATTTAATTCTCACAACACGTCATTTTATAGATGAGGAAACATACAAGGGGAGATTAAGAATTTGTCCAAGGCATACACATCACACAGCGTAATTTTGTCTATTCTTGGCAGCTCAGATATCACTAGGATCATCAAATGTTGGGCTGTTGCCATGAAAGCAGTCACACTTATGGAAGGTCCTAAGAGTCTGAGAACTGAACTGAGGCTCCTCAGAGTTGGGTTCCTCAAGAGCTCATTGAGGACCTGGTGTGGGCAGCAGCTGTGCCATGTGGGTGCCTGCAGAGAAACAAGCCCTGGAGGTGTCCCCTGGAAAATGAAGGTCGGGGGAGATCGATGAGGACAGGGAAGAGCAGGGAGCTAGAGACATCGTGTTTGGGGAAGCCGTGGTGGGGGGCAGAGGATGCTGGAGTGTACAGAAGGCGGCTACGGTGGGTTTCCCCGGGCACGAAGCAGCATGATTGCTGTTGATACTTCAGTGGATTGGATGGAACCATCGTGTTTGGGGAAGCCGTGGTGGGGGGCAGAGGATGCTGGAGTGTACAGAAGGCGGCTACAGTGGGTTTCCCCGGGCACGAAGCAGCATGATTGCTGTTGATACTTCAGTGGATTGGATGGAACTGTTCAGACTTGGGCTCACTTGTATTAACTGGGTGATCCTGACGACTCCCTAACCTCGTCATGTGTAAGATACACATCGATGAAATGGGGAATGTAATACCTTCTCAAAGTTTAGGTATGATTGACTCACATTGGCTCAGATATGTATATAAAGTGCTTAGCAGAATGTCTGGAATGTAGTAATAACTCAGTAAATGGTCTTAGCTATTTCTAATAGTGAAGTTCTGGAGTGAGGCCAAGAGGAACGGTTGCCTTTGGTTACATAATCCATCCTGCCCATGACTTTGAATTCAGTCTCAGAGTCACAGGGCAAATTTCTCTGGAGGGAACTTGATCTCTGAGAGGTGAGCAGCTGGGCTGCGGCCAGCAATCCAGTGACCTTTGACCCACGATCCCACCCCACTAGGCAGCCTCTCTGAGCACACCCCCTTCCATTCTGGCTGCCTGGGCCTTGGCTTGCTCAACTGGGCTCCGGGAAGAGTCATATGATGGGTCCTCACTGTACACAGCTCGCTCTGGCAGGGATCAGGCAGCCTGCACATTGAAGGACTCCTATGTCAGCAGCTCTAGAAGCCAGCAGGTCCATGGGGGGTCAGAGGTCTCCAGCTGGAGACTCCCAGAGGCCCAGCAGCAGATTAGTCTAGAACAGGGACATCAGACCTGGCAGCACATGGCTCAGCTCTGTGGAATCCAAACTGCATGACTGCAGCAGGTCCTGAGCTCCTTTCTCCTCTAGCCCAGCTATGGACCTGGCCCAGTACAGACAGGAGGGATCCACCTCCCAGAAGTCACACCTCCCCTAAAGAAGACCACAGAGTGAGCCAGCATCTTTGGAACTGGCCACATGCCCCAAGGAAGCAGGCTGTTCCTCTGCACAGAAGTGGGGGAGGGTGTAATTAGAAGGGATGGGAGTGGGGGACAGAGCTTGGAACCTCAGGGCCCAGGATCCAGAGGGAGGCCTGAAAGTTGTCTTAGTGAATAGTCTTTGATAGAGAATATTTTTTAAAAAGAAAGGCAATTTTAACATTTTAAAATACTGTGTCGGGCCGGCCTGTGGCTCACTTGGGAGAGTGTGGTTCTGATAATACCAAGGCCACGGGTTCGGATCCCTATATAGGGATGGCCGGTTAGCTCACTGGGTGAGCGTGGTGCTGACAACACCAAGTCAAGGGTTAAGATCCCCTTACTGGTCATCCTTAAAAAAAAAAAAAATACTGTGTCAATTAAGGAAGAATTGATAGTCCAGGGATTTTCTACATTATTTCTTTTAGTATTCTTTAAATGGAATCTCTTCTGGATGCCCCATCTGTAAAGCAGGTAGAGGCAGAGCAGCTGTGTGGCTGCTGACGTGGGGCCTGGTGTCCTACCCAGTGCATGTCGTTCTCTCTGGAAGCCCTTGACCCACCCCCACAGAAACTCCTATAAAATAAGAGAAAGGTAAACTGAGGCACTGCCAAAAGAACTGGTGCCCCACGTCTGAATTCCCAGTCGTTCTGGTCTGGTGATTCCAAATGAATAAGCTTTTTAAAAAGTAATCTGTGAATTAATGAGATAAGATTTATACTTCACCTTTCCTTATTTGTATAACTACCATACAATTTAAGAACAAAACACAGCCGCTACCGTAGAAGTCCCTCGGCGCCCCATCACAGCACTCCTCCTCCCCCATAGGGTACTGCTGTCCTGACCTCTATGTTACTCCTCTTTTTTCTTTTCCTTATAGTTTTACCACCTTTGTATATATTTCTGAGCACTGTAGTTTAGTTTCGCCTGTTTCTGAACTTTATAGAAATAAAATCATAATTTCATTGTCAGATAATTTGCTTCTTTCATTCAACAGGATGTTTGTAAGATTGACCACGTTATTGAACAAAATGTTTCTATTTGCAACAGGTTTTGAATATATCATTTCCATGTCCTCGGGCAAGTCATTTAACTTTTTGGAGCCTAGAGGCCTCATGAGAAACTACGATTCAGACATGGTTCTAGAGCCTGCTCCAAATTCTTGTCTTATTGGAGAAGAGATAAGATACAAATGTAACACAGGGGTTACAGATCATGAATAGAGATGGAAGAAAAGAGAAGTAAACAGTTTTCTAAGTACTAGCTCCCTTTTCACTGAACTCAAACAGGAATAAACTTATCTCGGGGAGCAAGAGGAGGTTGAACACCGTACTATGAAAACTCTCTCTGCGTTAATTGATCACATTAAGTAGTTAAATATCAGTAAATATTAATTGAGGATTACTATTGTGCCAGGTATTGTGCTAGGCTTGAGTGTATATCACTAATGAACAAGACAGTCACTCAAGGAACACCAATTCTGAGAGAGACCATATGCAAGTGGTTATAATTCAATTACAGTAAGGGCTGTAATAATGGAGATGTATGCAAACTGCGTAATTAGCTAAAAAGCAGCTAATTGGGTCTTGAACACTGCCTAAGGCTGCAGTCAAGGTGTCAACCAGGTGATGCACAGGGGATGGTATTTGCAGGTGTTTTGAAGGATGAGGAAAAGTTTGCCAGGTAGAAAAAGGGAGCTGTTTTAGTCCAGGAAAGCTCATAAGTAATCTATTGCTGTGTGACAAATTACCTCTAAATGTAGCATCTGAAAACAACTTACATTTATTATCTCACACTTCTGTGGCCCAGGCATTCAGAAGTGACTTAGCTGGTGGGCCGGGCCCAGGGTCTCTCCTGAGATTGCTGCTGAGATGCTGTCTGGGTCTGCAGCCATTTGAAAGCTTGACTGAGGCTGGAGAACCTGCTTCCAAGCACTCCAAGCGGTTGGCAGATGCCTGCGTTCCCTGATGGCTCAGGCCACCGGCCCCTCCACAGGCTTCCCAAGTGTCTTCATGATGACAGAGTGAGTTATGAGAGGGAGAGAAAAGACAAGCAGGAAGCCACAGAGCCTTTTATGACTTAAGAGTCTGAAGTTGCACGCTGTCATTTCTGCATAATTCTATTTGTTAGAAGGGAGTCTCAAAGTCAGCCTGCACTCAAGGAGAGGGGAATCAGTCTCCATCTCTTCTTGAAGGGAGGAGTATTAAAGAATTTGCATTCGTGTCTTAAATCTATCACAATATAGGAAGGCACAAAGTGTGGCTGCTGCTGGCATGTGTAGAGGAGAGTGAGTTGCCTGCTGTGGGTTAGCATGGAACAGGCAGAGTAAGTGGTGGCTGGAAACAGGGCTTCACCTCAAGGCTGGGCCCTCTGCGCTGGGCTGGCCCACCAGGCTGCAGTGTTTGGGCTGCGAGTTTAGGCTGCAGCTTGTCTCTCTAGTTGTGCTCAGCTTTGAAGGGCCCAGGGGGCCAGGGGCGCCAAGCCTGTCAGTGATTATTCTTAGCATTTCTCCAGGAGCCCAATGCCATGACTGGACACACCACCCACAGTCAGTGGGGCAGTGCTGGGGCCACACAGGCTGGTTCCCAAAAGGCTCGGCCCCAGAGGGGCTGTGAGCCTCGGTTAGCAGTCCCAGGGTGCAGAGGGGGCCGCTCTGTGAGCTGACCACCCCAGCTCAAATGGTGGCCAGCCAGTCCCAGTTGTGCCCAGCTGGGGCAGCACAGCCAGAACTGCCCCTCCCAGACCTGCCCCATCCAGCCCTAGCTTACATCTGAGAGGAGAGTGTGACTAACCACACACACACACACACACACACACACATACACATACACTCTTACTTCACACTTCACGTAGAGTGTTCTGATGAAACTGGTGAAAAACCCAGCAGCCCCTCTTCCCAGGAAGATGCACAAATATAGCACGTATGTGCATTTGTGAGCCAATAGGAGGCTTTTTCAACCTTTCCTAGGCTATCAATGCTCCTCTGCAGCCACTACACCTCTGTGCCTCCCCCAGCCTCAGGTTAAGAACTTTGCTGCTGTGAAGCAGATCCTTCATCCACAACTCTCCTAGTAGAGGTGGGGGATGGGTGGGTAGAGAGCAGGTTCCTCCGAGTCTAGCCAGAGCTCTGCAGGTGTTCTAAATATAACCCAGTGTCGGCCAGCCTCTCTCCCTTGAGTTCTAGGTAAGATTGCCAAGATAAGTTTGCTCCAGACCCTCCCTCTATGCCTTTGAAGAGTTCCAAGCCTTTCCTAAGATTTTCACGCTTGTGGTTACTTTTTGTGGTCACCTCTGGCTCTAAATTCCTGATTCAAGAAAAATACTTTAGTTTGTGAATTACCCTGCATCCTCTGTGCTGTTCCTGTTCTGTGCTCCTATGGTCCTAGAGCCCTAATCAGCCTCATATAATTCCACAAAACACCCTAAATTTTACAAGGCATGGCATTAATTATAGACTTGACTGAAAATTTATAGCAGGAGAGATTTATGTAACAGCAAATAGGGTTGTCAGTTAACATCCAGGATACCTAGTCAAATTTGAGTTTCAGGTAAACGATGTTTTTTCATTGTATGTCCCCCTTCTTCTTTCTTTCTAAATCTGGCAACCCTAACAGCAATGCCAACAGCTTCAAATTGGACATTAGATACTCTTGGTCCTTGGCCTCCCTCCACTGGGGTGATCTGTGTTATCTCCGTGGTCCCAGCTCCCACCATCTCATTGGCTCTCTGCTCTCCCTCCCGTCTGCTCCCCTCCGCCCCCTTCCCCTCCTTTGTCCCACTGCAGGTTAGCTAGCAGATCCAAACCATCCTGGCCCTGAGCACAACAAAAGGGCCTTTCTTTCACCCAGATCTGCTCTCCTTCAAAGGTAACTCCCTCCCTTGTACATAAATCTCATATGATAATGCTCTTGAAATGCATCTCCGTGGTGACAGCAAGACCTTGTCTTCTGTTCAGGTTGGTCACAGAGCTCCCTCGCTGGCCATGGTGTTTGTGGTAGAGGAGGTGTGTTAGGCTGAGATTTGCATACATTCAGCACACATTTATTACATTCCTGTGACTTAATATGCTCTGGATGTAAAATGGTGAGTAAGGTGAGGTGTAGGGCACTGAGTAGTGGGAGAGACCACTGGGCAGGCAGCCACAGGACCCCATAGGGGGTTCGGGTAGAGGGACACATAGTGAGCCATGAAATCCAAGAGGACTGTTCAATCTCAGAGGACTTCATGGAGTCATTTTGTTAAAGGAAATTCCACGTTCCGCTGGCTAAATCCAGGTTCTTGGTGTCTCGAACAAAGAATTGGGCTAGACACGCTAGAGGCAAAAAGCAAAGAACAGTTTTATTTAGCAAAGGCCACTCTGGAATACATACTGAATACACTCTGGAGAACACATTCTGGAAAGGACGAAGTGGGCTCAAGTGAGAGAGTGGCTCAAGAGCCCCAACGTTTACATTCCCGGGGGTTTGAGTCCTCTTAGGTGGATTCATGACATTTGGTTATTGGTTGAGCCCCGAGTGTAGTCTCTGTCCTAGTGGTTAAAGTGATTGGCACCATAGCTGGTGGGAGCTCATTGGTCCGACCGCATGGCACCCAACGTAGGAGGAGGGCTCCCTGTCTGGAATTGTTTTT
>NW_007730281.1:54424-56922 GCF_000696425.1 Galeopterus variegatus | reverse complement strand
AAAAGCAAAGAACAGTTTTATTTAGCAAAGGCCACTCTGGAATACATTCTGAATACACTCTGGAGAACACATTCTGGAAAGGACGAAGTGGGCTCAAGTGAGAGAGTGGCTCAAGAGCCCCAACGTTTACATTCCCGGGGGTTTGAGTCCTCTTAGGTGGATTCATGACATTTGGTTATTGGTTGAGCCCCGAGTGTAGTCTCTGTCCTAGTGGTTAAAGTGATTGGCACCATAGCTGGTGGGAGCTCATTGGTCCGACCGCATGGCACCCAACGTAGGAGGAGGGCTCCCTGTCTGGGATTGTTTTTGTCTCCTGTGGCCGCTTTTGTGCATGTTCATGGCTACGTCCTGGGGAGCTGGTTGTCCCAGTTGTGCCACTCACCAATAACCAGGTTTCCTCCCCCTACTCTTGTCTCTATCTAGGTTCCTCCTTCATTTTCCCCCTGAGAAACATGATCCCCATAAATCTTTATGGGTTATAGAGGGGCGATGGTCTGTCTTCTGTAGCTGAAGGGCATTGGCCCTGCCTATTGGAGATAACAAAACTCTCACCCTACCTGATCTAAGTGGGAGAGCGGGATTAGGGGCAAATGGTTGTGCTCAGTCCAAAGCATGTTAGTGGATGAGCTGTTTAGGGTCTTTTATAGGGAAAGGAGTTAAGGAGTACAGGCCTGCGTCACTGGAGGTGGTCCATTCTGTTCTTCCTGGTTGCATCACAGGCACATGCTTAGTTAAGGCTTTGGTCCTTCCACCTGCTCAGTAGGTCCAAGATGGTGGTGGTGTTCATTATCATCACCTCAGGAGGGTCACTGTCACCTTGAAGCTTTGAGTGCATGCAGGAATTCCTAAAGGGGTCTTAAGGTTAATCCTTAACTTAGTTTTTACAATTACAGAAAACAAGCCTTAAGGAGGGGTTTTGCAACTCAGTGAATATCTGTTCCCTTCTAATCTTAGTTTATTTAATCAGGGCAGGCCATGGGGTAATGATATGTCCTGGGGGTCTCATCACTGAGGAGTGGAAAAGTAACAAAGTGTCCTCTGAAGGAAAAATGGAGTCAGTTTAGTTCACAGGCCTAGCCTTAATCAGTCTCAATTTCAGCTGGTCCGGAATGGATAAAAGGGACTTCACTGGCTGAGAAAAGGGGCAGATATTCCAAGCAGAGAAAAGCTGGTATGGGGGAAGATGTGCAGGAAAGGCCAGTAAGATGGGCTGGTCCAGAGAGTTTGTGCTAAGTTTGCACCTCTGTTTGCTTATAAGCAGAAAGAGCTCACCTCCATTTGTTCAAACAGGAGAAGTGATGGCAAGTGTATTCATTTCCTATTGTCTTGTAACAAATTAGCACAAACTTAGCACCTTAAAACAATACACATTCATTATATCATAGGTTCTGATAGTCAGGAATCAAAGCACAGCTTAGCTGGGTCCTCTGCTTCAGGGTCTCTTAAAAGGCTGCAGTCAAGGTGTCAACCAGGACTGGAGTCTCACCTGAGGCTCGACTGTGGAAGAATCCAGTTCCAAGCTCACTTATGTGCTTGCTGGTAGAATTCAGTTCCTTGCAGGTTGATGGACTGAGGGCCTCAGTTCCTCACTGTCTGTCAAGGAGACCACCCTCAGTTCTACACATGGAGCCCTCCAAAGTGGCCACTTGCTTCATTGAGGAACGCAAGCTAAGAAGGCAATAAAGAAATTCTTGTAGCAAGACAGAAGTTAAAAATTTATGCAATCTAGTTATAGTAATGACATCCCATCACTTTTGCAGTGTTCTGTTGTTTAGAAGCAAGTCACAGGTCCTGCTCACACTTGAGAGCGGGGATTACACAAGGGTGTCTATAGCAGGAGGTGGGAGTCATTGGAAGCCATCCTAGAATCTGTCTACCACATTAAGCAACAGTAAATTGTATGCATATGTGGTGGGGGAAGGCAGTGATGGGTCACTTTAGAGAAGGCAGTGCCATATTGGGTGAGAGAGAGGGGTAGGAAGACCTCCCCAGGAGAGACTTGTGCATACCCAGCTCTGTGGCTCGTGCAGGTTAGGGAGGGCTGGCCTCTTATCCACCCCTGCACTGGGATGATGTCTTACCTCTGGAAGGGGGAGGCCCGATGCCGCTGAGCTTGGCTGAGGCCTGTTGTTATAATGGGCCATGATGAAGGGGCGAGGTCCTTTCACCCTAGTGTCACACCCGGGGCCTGGCACACCTTACCAAGGTTGATGGTGGGGACAGGAAATAGGGTAGTGGTCATAGGGGTGGGAAGGAAAGACTGGAAAAGGATTTAGAAGGTAATTTCAGAGGACTTATGATTGACCAAATGTGGGAGTAATGGTGCCAGGGGTGGGGTGGGAGGAAATTTCTACAGTGGGGAATTGGGTGGATGGTAGTGTCATTAAGCAATGGAAGAAAACATGGGTAGAAGTTTTGGGGGCTTTGGTTCATGCTGATTTTGAGAAGAAGGTGCTGATAATTGCCAGTATATAGTTGTTTCCGAGCTCAAGACTGGC
>NW_007730281.1:53555-54069 GCF_000696425.1 Galeopterus variegatus | reverse complement strand
GGGAATTGGGTGGATGGTAGTGTCATTAAGCAATGGAAGAAAACATGGGTAGAAGTTTTGGGGGCTTTGGTTCATGCTGATTTTGAGAAGAAGGTGCTGATAATTGCCAGTATATAGTTGTTTCCGAGCTCAAGACTGGCCTAGGGATGGGCAATTGGGAATCACAGTGAGGAGGAGATAACTGGAGTCCCCTCTGCATAGTCAAAGCACCTAAGTAAGCAAGAGTGGCCTAGGACAGATTTTCTGAGGAGCATCCACCTGCAGAGAACTAGTAAAGGAGGAAAAGCCAGGAAAGGGTGAGAAGTAGCAGCCAGAGAGGTGGGTGGAGGGCCAAGAGAGCATGATGTCGCAGGAGCCAAGGAAGAGCGGCTGGCAGGGTCAAAGGTTGCTACCGACTGGAGAATGGACGTAGCACATCCCTGTGACTTTGCAGAATCAGCTGCAGGGAGTAAAGGAGGACAAAGCCCTATTGTAGGGGGCTGAGGAGTAAATGGGAGGTGATGAGCACCAAGTA
>NW_007730281.1:50641-51637 GCF_000696425.1 Galeopterus variegatus | reverse complement strand
AGTCAGCGCCCTGGAGAGTCCATCCCCTTCTCCCTGAGCCCAGGAGGGCTGTTACCCTCTGAGTCTCTGGGGCATTCATCACTCTTACCCCCTGGGTCTTCCTTGTCTCCACAGACCCCAGGGCTGTGCCTGGGGATTTAATGCCTTCACTGATAAGGTGGAAAACAGGCAGGAAGGGAGAATTATTTACAGGACTCTCCAGATGTTGCAATATTTGCATCTCCACAGGTTAAGGGTCTGAGAAGAGCTAGCTTTAGCCACCAGAAACTTGATGGTACGCAGGTGTAGCTTTCAAGAGAGCTGGAAAACAGCACTGTGTGTTGATGGCAAAGACACGTGAGCTGGGGCAGTTTCGCTATTTACAACTCAGGCTCCTTGTGATCTCACTGAACTCTCAGAACGACCCTATGCACAGGTATTTATAGATGATGAAACTGAGACAGGCATGTACAGTGACTTGCCCCGAGGCATGCAAATTGTAACCAGCAGATCTGGGACTCAGAATGGCCTCCCAAGCAGGCTTCTAATTCCAAAGCCACGTTCTCTCTCATTTTCTTGCCATCCTCACCAGTGGCCCTGCTTCTGGGCTCTACTCTAGGCTGCTGTTGCTCACCTCCCTCAGGCTCGGCCAGCTGGAGCCCCTGCCAGTGCTGAGAGGGGCTGGGAAAATGATGAGCTTTCTAGAAACTCGTGAAACTCAGCCTCAGGCTGACTGGTACACCACAGCTGCAGGCCCAGGTCCAGTGCCTTTTCAGAAGCACCGGAAGAGAGAGACAAACAGGTCACACCTGCAAATTGGCTGCCTGGGCATTGAAATGATCATGTGGTGGCAAGCTGACAGCCTCAAATCTTTTTGAAATGGAATGTCCAGCTGACAGTTACATCAGCCCAGAGACTCACCTCTCTGTCAGCACACACACACACACACACACACACACACACACACACGCGCGCACACACACCATGGGTTATGGGACTGAGGCATGCAGGACATTT
>NW_007730281.1:46122-49916 GCF_000696425.1 Galeopterus variegatus | reverse complement strand
CACACACACACACACACACACACACACACACACACACACACACACGTGCGCACACACACCATGGGTTATGGGACTGAGGCATGCAGGACATTTACTGCGCTAAAGGACCTTAGAACTCATGGAACACAGTGTTTCCCAAACCACCTTGATGTCAAGAATCATCAGAGGTACTCGTTTAGACAAATTCCAGTCGGGGACCATTCCTGGCCTCTGGACCAGAATCCCTAAGGGAGGCCCTGGGGAAGCTGAGTGTTTTACCAGGTTCCCGAGGGATTCTTAACACTAGCAGAGTTTGGAAACACGGAATCCAGCCCAACCCCTTCATTTGATAAGCAACATTTTACTGATCTAGAGAGGTCATGTGAGCTGCCCAAAGCCACACAGCAAGGTTGGGACAGCGCAAGGGTGTGGACTCCCAGCACCAGGTCCTCTCTGTTATACTGCACTGATCCTTCTGATCATGCAGAGAAGGAAGGACAGAGGAAATCACAGTTACTAAGTGCCTGCCATGGATTGGGGTCTGCTTGACAATTTGGTAGTAAGAGCAGAGGGAGCCCCCTCGGTGCCCCGTGCTGTGCTGGGGGCATTTCCTGCTTATGCCATTTAATCCTTACGGCAGGTCTTGGCTGGGACCAGATACCCTCCTCATGTGAGGGATGAGGAAACGGGCACACGGGCTGAGCGCTTCCCAGGGCCCCAGAGTTCACAAGGGGCAGAGGCAGGATTTGGGCCTGGTTCTCTGCGAACTCAGCTGGAAACTTGAGAGTCCAGGCTCTCAGGCACTGTATGGACTTAACTCTCAGAAATTCACTTTATGTGTCCTTATGTCATCAAATACAGAAACTTTGTGATGTAGGTGGTTTCTCTTTAAAAGCTGACAAAGCCAAGTTCAGGGTGGCATGGAAACCCCAAGATCAAGCAGCCAGAAAACCACGAAGGCAGGATTCAGCCCAGGTCTGTTTTACATCAAACCCACACACTTGTCAGCACACGTGGGGGTGCAGAGGCTCCTTCCTAGGGCTCAGGCTGCCTCTTCTGACAGTCCTGCCCCCCACAGTCCCAGCTCAAGCCTTCACCCACTTCCTGGCCGTCTGTGCAGGGCCCCTCTCCCACCTGCTGCCCGTGTCTCCACTTCTGTTCATCCCTGAGTCCTCTTCTGACCCTCAGTTGCTTTGAGGTTCTCATGCCAGGCTCAGCCCACTTTTTTTGAAAAGGGCCGGAGAGTAAATATTACAGGGTGTGGGGGCCAGACCATCTCTGTTGCGACTAATCAGCCCTGCCCTGTAGTGTGTTGGATAGTGTTGTATACAGTGTGTGAGCAGACAAGCATCGCTCAACCCTTCCCTGTTCTAGAAGAATGCCAGGGGATGCCTATTTGAACAGATTTTCATTTGCTTCTGCTCTTCATGGGAGAGAAAATGTGTCTGTGTGGGAAGGCACATGTTTGAGAAGAGCCCCCATGTTCCTGGCTACTGAGAACCTCGTGCTTACAGAGCTAGAGGAGAGTGCCTAGTCCTCAGGAACTACTCATTTTTCATTCATTCTTTCATAGAATATTTTGAATACCTGCCATGTGGTAGGCACCATTCTGAACCTTGGTAAACAGGCAGACAAGACCCTGTCCTTGTGGAGCTTGTAGCTCCATTATCCCCGGGGTTACCAATGTGAGGAGTGGCAGCTGTGATGGAAAGAAAGGACACACGATGTAGTTTGGGGCTGCATGAGGTTTCCAGGAAGATGCAACATTTAAGCTGATTCACTTGATTGGGAATTATCCAAGTGAGGGCAGAGGCAAGGCAGGAGCAGTCAATGCAAGGAAAGCAACCTCAAGTGACAGGTTTATAAATGCCATTTTTAGAGAGTACGTGCACCGCTGAACTGACCCTTTTGGGGAGGTAGGATTCTTTTAGACACATGAACATCTCTTTTCCCACCTGCAGATGGATCTGGCTGTTGGTCCTGTTCCATGATCCAGTCTCCATACTGGGAGAAGGGCAAGGTGTAGCTGATGCTGTGAGTGAGTTGGTAAATTGATACAGATGTGGTCACAACCATGCGACCTTTCCCTTTGTTTCCTCAGGATTACCCCTGAGCTGAGTCTCTCGATCATTCAAAAAAGTTCAGATCACAGACTCTAGTAAGAGAATGTTATTTTTAAGGCAATGCTTAAAACTCAACATTTGTAATGTAAAATTTATGTAAAATATAAAATGATTTACTGCCTTTTTTCTTTAAAAAAATGAAAAATTTTACCTAGTTGATTCCTTGTTCCTTGGGCCTAAAAACCTCAATTTTAGTTTTCTTAAAAAAAAAAAAAAAAGAAAGAAAAATCAACTATATGGGTAAGAAAAACTGATTTTTGCTTCCGGGGACTTGTGTAATCTTGGGAGTGTCTGTGCCATGGACTTGGCTTGGAGCACAGATGCTGTTAGATTGTGCTGATCACTTTATGTGGAAAGCCTCCTTCCCTAACAGGGTGTCACGGCTGCCTGCACTGACCAGAGGCTTTGTGTATGTTTGGGGATGATGACAAAGGTAATAAAGAGCATAAATGAAGACAGTGCATGGCCTGTCTTCTGTCACCATGCCTCTGGCTCTCTGTGGATAATGCAAGATCCCCTGGAAAGATGCTCTTAGCAAATGTCCCCAGGCTGCTGGCTGCTCACTCTGCCCTTGAGCCCTGAAATATACACTCCAGGGATTGAAGACACTGCTGGAGGCTTCATGTTCCCAGCACAGGCACATTCTCTGGGGGAAGCTGAGCTCTATTGGTGAGAGGAATGGCTGAAAATAAGTCCTTGGAGCAGCTTGTTGTGGAGTTCCCAAACAACTTCACATCCAGCAGCTTTCAGGAAGGGCGAGAGGCTGCCCAACCAGGTCACTGAAACAAGACCATTTCTAGAGTAAGGGTGAAAGGAGGTGGGCACCAAGGCTAGGTGGGGTCTGCTGTGTCTGTGTTTGAAGGGGTGGGGTGCAGAGGGAGGGGGAGGTCTAGAATGACAGAGACCTCAGAGAAGGGACTTAGGGTCCTGAGGAGAAGATGAGGGAAGCTGGCCTTGGAGGACGTAATCCTGAAGTGGACGAGGCCTTGTGCTGGAACCTTAGTGTTGATTGTGGTTCTTTGGGGGTGACTGGGGTTTCCATGTTTCCTGGGCTGAAAAACATCCTGCTGTCAACACCAGTGCAATGGGTGGCCCATGTCAGTGAGGAAGGCCCATCACCCTTCCCAGTGTTTGTTGTCCCCCAGTTACAGTTTCCAGAGCTGCAGGGGCTTTTTGTTCATGCTTGTTTGCTGCACTAACACAGAAGCTGACCTGTGCATGTAACTACCACCAGGAGGGCAAGGAAGTTCCATTCTGAGTGCCAATTCTGGTCCCTTGTGGAGGCTGCCTGGAGGGCTTTGCTGAGACAGAGTTCTTAGGCCACCTCTGGCCCTGCAGGAAAGAGGCCGTGATCAATTATTGATGACTGCAATTACTGAGTGTAAGTTTTGCCCCATCGTATGATCACCACAACTCAGTTGAATTTCCCTAGCCCCACATGTGCAATGTTGTGGGGACTCCATAAATATTGGTCAAATGAAATTCAGTCCACCTAAAATGTCTCCATAACCCTTTGGATGACTCAGCAGGTGAAAGGGGCAATTGCCTTTTTTTTTTTTTTTTTTTTTCCTTTTTGTCGTGTCCGGCAACGGATCGCAACCCTCAGTGTCGCGCCCGTATCGGGCCGGGATGGCAACGGGATCGCAACCCTCGGCGCTGCACCCACACCTCGCTCAGCCAGTGAGTGGGAAC
>NW_007730281.1:42289-45550 GCF_000696425.1 Galeopterus variegatus | reverse complement strand
TTTTTTTTTTCCTTTTTGTCGTGTCCGGCAACGGATCGCAACCCTCAGTGTCGCGCCCGTATCGGGCCGGGATGGCAACGGGATCGCAACCCTCGGCGCTGCACCCACACCTCGCTCAGCCAGTGAGTGGGAACCGGTCTGTATGTGGGATCCGAACCCTCGGTGGGAGCGCCTCCGCGCTCCCAAGTGGCGCACTGTAGCAGTGCGCCACCAGGCCGGCCCCGGCAATTGCCTTTTGAGTTATCCCAGGAAATCTTGTTGTTGGGCAGAGCAGGAAGGAGGGATAGATGCCCACATTTATTAAACAGCTGTTTGCTGAGTGTCTGCTGTGGGCTGGGCCATGGACTGGGTGCTGGGGATGCACAGCGTATGGTGGACTTGGGGACAGCAAGGACACCTCCCTGCTCAGGGGAGTCAGAGAAGTCCTGCTGCAGGTCAGAAGCATGCTTCCCTGAGAGCTGAGGGGCTGCGTGAGGGGATCCTCTTTTGGAGGCTTTCTTGCTCAACCCTTCGCAGAAATCTTTGCCTCGGGCCTGACGGGTGACCCTTCTTAGCACTGTGCTTCAGGCCTCCTGGGTTCCCTCTGGAGATGCCTGCAGCTTCAACTGGGTCAGTAAGCTCTTCTCTTTATGCCTGAGGACTTGAAGCAGTTTCTAAAAATAAGCTGGTTGCCCTCGGGTCCTGCTAAGTTCTGGCAGTTCCTTATGAGGCACATAAAGAACGCAGAAGGTCCTCTGGCTTCCAGATACCAGGTTGTCTCCCCTGCCTCAGCCAGCCCCTCCCAGAGCCCCCCAGACAGATCTGGTTTCCCAGCTCCAACACATGCAACCCCTAGATAAGAATGTTCAGATAACCCGACTATCAAGAGTGTCATTACCACTCACTGGGGAAGTCACGATGTGTGTGTCCTTGTGATTGGCTCCTAAAAACTCTGAATCTGCCACTTCATGCACTTCAAATGGTTAATAAATGTTTTGAAAACACAGAAGTTAATATTGCAAGTCACAAAATAAAGATCTTAGAAGACTACTTCGTAAATAAAAACAGGAGTTTTTTTGGTTTGGTTTGGTTTGGTTTTCTATGCATTGAAAAGTGAAATAAATTTTTTACCTATTGAAACATGCTTACACGGATCTGTTCACACACATTTATACCCCTGCATGTGTGAGGAGCTGCCATCACACATACTTACGGAGATGCCCACGTGTGAGTGTACACACACGCACACACACACACAACCACACACACACACTCTAGCCTTTTGTTCTGGTTTCTGACCTCCATTATGGTTAGTTTGTAAAGATTTGGATAGACCACAAAATGGGGCTTGGAAATACATAAGTGTTAGCTGCTACTTCTCATTAACATATTTTTGTTTTCCTAGACTTCTTCCTGTTACATCAGCTATATGTCATGAATGCCTATGGTTAGTTTGTAAAGATTTGGATAGACCACAAAATGGGGCTCGGAAATACATAAGTGTTAGCTGCTACTTCCCATTAACATATTTTTGTTTTCCTAGACTTCTTCCTGTTACATCAGCTATATGTCATGAATGCATTCAGTTATATATTCACAGAGATCCAGAGGCTTCCCCGGGTACGTGTTTCCCCTTCATACTTCTGGGCAGTTGGGATGGCAGGAGGAACATGGCCTTTGATGTCAAAGGGATCTGGACATGAATGACAAGCTGCTTGACCTTGGGCAGAGACTTAATCACTGGAGTCATTGTTTCCCGATTAGTGGAAACAGTGGGTATAATGGTACCTACCTCACAGGGTTGTGGTTAGGCGTAAATAAGATGATGTGTATAAAACTGGTGCTACCTACCAGGCACATAGGAGGTGCTTAGCACAGGTTAGCCTCTTTCTCTTTGTAACCAATAGAATTTCACCCACGATGGTGTAAGGAGGAGCCTCAGAGGTCACAGCCAACCCCCTACCTGGGCTTCTTCAGTCCTTTAGCACCTGGCTCTGAGAACCAGCACCAAGCCCCAGCTGGCAGCTGGTCCTCAGAGAAAGGTTACAAAATCCAGTTGGATTGAACCCCTGTATGTACAGCCCAAGTTGGACCAGCCCTAGGGACTAGGAAGGAACTTACTTCTGCAGGAGGAAGCCCTTTTCAGACATGTCAAATACTTGGAAAATAAGTTTTGAACAAACTGGACAAGAGCAGCCCAGGAATGGATTTGGGGTTGTGGGTGACTGTCCTTTGGGAGGGAAATGACTTGCAGACGCACTGTTGATGCCTTGCATTTGTTCCTAGAATCGGGAAGAGGGCACGATCCGTGCACTGTGATCCTGCACTTGCGGCTGTTGCCAGCACCCTCATTTGCAAGTGCACTACCATGAATCAAAGCCACAGTCATGACCTCATTATGCTGTTCCTGGGCAACAACGAAATGAATTCAAGTGTGAATTTAAAGCACGTACATTTCTAGAAATACAACGTCAGGAGCCTCAAATATCAACCACTTACTTGAGCATCAAATGTCTGGTTTGTGACGACTTTTGTCACTCCTTTGCTACTATCTGACGATTTACCGGAAACCTCCTCATTCTACGTGGGAGAAAAAAGAAGAAATGACACCTAGGTGTTGTCTCAGAAACTATGGCTGGGGATTTCCCCTGTAAGGATGTCTATAATTAGTCATTTCAGAGACTCCGGTTTAGCACAGGGTAGTCACAGGGAGGACATGTGATATGGGAATCCCAGTTCACCTTAAAAACAAAATGGCTATGAGATCCTAGGAAAATCTCATATTTAATGGGTGAGGGTAGATAGACTGCTATTTATGGGTTTTTTTGTTTGTTTGTTTTAGCTTTGACATTTTGAGATATTAGTGTAACCATAAAACTCACAGATCTGCAGAACTTTACTCCAGATCCACATCACCTTCCTATAGAGCCCTTAGGAGATTCTGCCATCAGGACCTAAAGTCTTTTCCTAGGCCAGTCCTTCCTGAGAGTTCCTTAGGCCACAGGATACCTGAGCGGTCATTCTGAAATATACAACTAATGCCTTTCCCCTTTAAAAAAGTTTTTTAACGTGAGCTATTTATTACTTTTCATCTCAACTCTGGATGGCATTTTTCTGTTTCTTTACATGTCTAGTAATTTTTGATTGTGTGCTAGACTTTTAGATGATGCTTTGTAGGGAATCCAGATTTTCTTGTCTTCCTTTAAAGGGTGGCTGGTGAGTTTCGTTCTGGCAGGCACATGAATTATTAGCATATCCTTTTGGTTCTGTGAGGCTTGGTTT
>NW_007730281.1:6441-41692 GCF_000696425.1 Galeopterus variegatus | reverse complement strand
TTTCGTTCTGGCAGGCACATGAATTATTAGCATATCCTTTTGGTTCTGTGAGGCTTGGTTTTATTCTGTGTTAGGGAAGGTCTGTTTCTATTTTAAACTTAGCCTTAGGGCATGCCTCTTATCCTAGAGCATGTTCCCTACTCCTAAAGTATGGTCTTTCTAGTATCACCACTAAAAGCTGGAGGTATTCAGTGAGGTCTTTCCACTCTGACTGGAACTTCGGTGTCTCCAGTACTGCATGATCTTTATTATTACTGTCCACTCTCAGCCCTGCAATAGGTGATCTTTGCTAAGCAATGTGGAGTCTCATCCAGTGTACACCCTAGCCCTTGACTAAGACCCGTGGAGAATGCTTACCCAGATTTGTGCCCCTAACTCCTAACACCATGTGTAGCTCTCTCTTCTCTCTTGCCCTACCCCACACATTCCAGCTGCTTTAGCAATCCAGAACTCCATCCTTTTGCCACCTTGGCTCAGCATGGGCTCTACCACTTTGTGCTGTTGAAGGAAAGTCTCCTTAGGCAGAAAGCCAGTCTAATCATGGGTCTTACCTTATATGTTTCTCTTCTCTCAAGGATCACATATTGCTTTGTGTTGCTTCTCCCCCCATTGATTTGTCGCCCCACTTCCCCTGGGTGACGGAGACGCAAAGGATTACTCAAAGCCCATCTCTTCTGAACAGTGAGAAGCCCCAAAGAGGTTAACTTCCCTGGGAAAGCTGAGCAAGAGCCAACCCTTCCATTTGGGAAATTAACGCTGAATTGGGGTTCTCTTCCTGTATTTATTTTCCAAACCAGGAAATTACAGGAGGAGAACAAAGGTGGGGTTATAGTTTAACAATATAGTAACTTTCAGTGAAACAAGCCAGATGACAGTCCAGTAAGGCAATTAAGTGATCTTATCAACACAAACTTGATCTTAGCAAACATTCCTTCTTACAGCAATTCTCAGTATCTTTACATAACAATCAGTAACCAGTCTGTCTTTAAGCCAGCAACCTACTGTGCCACAATTCTTATCTTGCAACAGAGACTTTTAGCCTGAGGAAAGTTTCCTATCCCTGCAAGGTCAGTATTTGAAACTTCAAGGCTTTGGAAAACCAGGCCCTGTGAAGTACATATGCTTTATAGTATATTCCACATCTCCCCCATTTTATTTATTTAAAAGGAAAAGCAAAAGCTACAGATTACAGTTGGCATAGTTAAGACAAAAAGTATTTTGTTAAAGCAAAGTTAGTATCAATTAGCATGGCAAGTCCTTTTAATTTACTTCAGGTGAGGACTGGTGATGTCATGGTCTCTCAGGGCAGCTGCAGCAGCATCACTCCAGGTGCTGTGAATTGGGTGTAATTAGCAATTGTTGAAACTCCCGAAAGGGATTCTGCTCCACCTAATAGTTGATTATGAGTTCAGGGAGTTTGTTAATGTTAAAACTGTCCATTACATTACTGTTTCCAAAGCATCTAGTCTTTTGTAAAATTTTTGATCAATTACAAGTCTTCTGCTTAAGAATAGGATGTCTCATCCAAGTTGCAAACACCCTCTTTAAGGCCAGGAAAATTTAGAGAACTGCTTTTGTAGAGAAGGTGTTATTTCCCTCTTTATGATCAAGGCATTCCTCATAAAAGTATTGCTGATCAATATCTAGATTGAAAAGGTTTTACTTTTCCTTGCATAAATCTCAGTGTTGGGAAGGCTCTTTCCCAGGTGGTGATTGAAGGAAGCATCTCAGCTCACTTTCTTACAGTGATCTGTCCCACATTGCTGGGAATGCTGTTTCCCAGGCTGTGTTTTGACCCACATCAGGGGAAAAGATGAACAGCAGGATGAAGCAGCACCAGGCCAAATTTTCAGCAACATAAAAAAGGGGTCAGCAACATGGAAATGAGACATGCTATCTTATATCCAAAGTTTTAAATTATATACTGTTATAAAGAGAGAGTTAATTTTCACTGAACTTGTAAAAATAGCCACATTGCCATAATAATCATAAGGATACTTAAAGTTACTATATTTTGTTGGGGATCAAATAAGGAGAAAACAAATGCTCTCTGTTTTAAATGACATTTTACCAAACTGTTAGTTATAGATAGCTTAAGAGAGAGAGAGAGGGAGACAGTTTTCTTATATTTGGAAAACATTAGAAGAACCAGCAGTGTTTTAAAATAAGGAAATTGTAAAAACCCATAATACTTTTTAATTAGTTTACCAATTAACTTTTGTTGTTTTGACCTTAGTGAACAATTTCATAAACCCATCAGTTTCTTTACTAGAATTTTGGAACTTCAGTTTAAAGCTATGAATTCAAAGTTTGTCAGGAAACTGGTTTTTTTTTTTTTCATAAAACATTTGAAGACATAACATTTTAAAATCATAATTAAACCAAGATTATGACCCTTAGCTTTTATATCAAGACACAGATATTTAAGAACCTTACAAGATTTTGGAACACGTATCCATAACACCTTCAGTACTAACAATGATTTCCCATATAGTCTAATTTATTAAATAAGCCAATTAGTTTTGATACATCTTTTATATATCCTTTGAGAAACTCCAGGGCCCTTGGAATTCCTCAAAGTTATTTTAAACTTTTAGAATTTAGTGTTGGAAAGCTGTGTCAAATAACAAAAAGCTTAAAACATTTAGTTAAATAAAATCACAAATTACTACAAAAAATAAAACCAAGGTGACAAAGGGTTTTAAAGGCAGAGAGCACAAGAACTTATCATGATAAAACATGAAATAAGATCCGTAGGCCAGTTATCTAAAAGACAAAGAAAAACCTTTTATAATTTTGTATTAAGAGCAGTCAAGTGTTTTTTTTTGATGAAATAAGATCCGTAGGCCAGTTATCTAAAAGACAAAGAAAAACCTTTTATAATTTTGTATTAAGAGCAGTCAAGTGGTTTTTTTTGTTTGTTTGTTTGTTTTTTTAGAAAATCTGGTTGTTCCATCGCAGGAGAGCAAATTCTAACCCTGTATTAGAATACTTTTGACATTAATTTTTAGAAAAACTCACATATAATTTGTTTTTAAATCCAGTTATTATTTTTTTACTGTAAAACCCTTTTAACAAACTTATCTATATAAACCATTATGAAGACTTACTCAGACATTCTGTTTTTGTCCTATACTTCCTACTTTCTAAATAGCCAGTCATTTTACTCTAGGACAAAAATACACTGTACCAGATGATTTCTTACATAAAAATTATTTTTTTTGTACAAGATGTAATAAAAGCTCACTAGTAAAAAGGACAGTTAGGTTTAGATTGTGTTTTTCCCAAAAGACTTGTTGGTGAGCTCACCTTGCCTTAAAGAAAGCAAGATAACAAGTTTACATTGTAAAGCAAGGGTATGCAAAACTTTTCAAGAAGATATAGAGAAGATTTTCTTTCTTTTAAGAAAATAGCATAGAATTCTACCATAGGATTTTGTGAAGGAATACAAAGATGAGACTAGAAGAGAATTTAGAGGTCTGTTTAAGATAACCAAGTAAATGCCAGAAGATTTGAGACCATCTAGTTAAACAGGTAGATCTTAGTCTAGTTTTTGTTTCTCAAAATGGCTTACTGAGCTCAAGAGCTGAGCCACCAATCAGAGATGAAACCATTTGACTCTTGAGGTTTTTAGGAGAAGAGCAGTGGACCCAAAAGGGGTCTGGTTGGTGCCATGGCTGCTTTTCTTCAAAAAACTCCGGAGTCTTCAGAGAAAAAGAGTAGCACATGCAGTTAAGAAAAGAACCACTGCTTTTAAGAGAGGAGAGAAGCATTGTGCAGATAAGAAAGAAAAACATGCTCAAACAATACTAACACTGTGAAGAAATATTAACTTCTTTTACTTTAGATTGTTCAAATTAATGTTTTCTCAGTCACTGGCAAAGATTAAGTTTTATCCTTTTTTGGTGACATAAACATGTCTTAGTTTTTTTTTGAGGTCTTGGATAGGTCTCAGAGTGACTTGACATAGATTCCTAGTTGTTAGGTGGGAAGTCTTAACAAGACCCATTGCATAATTAACCAGTGACCAGTTTGTTCCCAAATTTTTATGTTAAGGCTCCCTTCCTTGAGGTATCAAGGACATGGTTGTTTACTATCCACTAACAATTTTACAGGCTGCCATTCAGTTACTTACAGCCTGCTGCTTTAAGGAGACATGGGAGTTGTAATGTATTCTTATCATGCAACAGAGACTTATAGCCTGAGGAAAATTTCCTGTACTTGCAAGGTCAATATTTGAAACTGCAAGACTTTGGAAAACCAGGCCCTGCGAAGTAAATATGCTTTATAGTACACAATCACAGTCCTGAACTGTCTGTTGTTCAGTGCCTGAGCACAATCACCTCATATATTTTGTCCAGGTTATGATAGTTTTTGATAGAAGGGCAAGTCTAGTACTACTTAGACTGTCATCCACTGGGAACTAAATCCCCATATTTCACAGCAAGAAGTCGATAGATAATGTTGAAAGTTGAAGAATCAACAAATGACCGTATAGGCACATTTTCAGCATATAAAGTTAATCTGTAGAAGATTCAAAGGCAGAAATGGTTAAAAATAATTTCTTCTCTTTTGGGATTGGGACTGGCTGTTCTGAGGGATGGGTGGGGCTGGGTTCAATGGCTTTTCTAAGAAAACGTTCTTCTGTATAATTTGATTTTCTTTATAACCATGTGTAGGTATTGTTAGTTCTTGTTTATCTCTGTGTGAAGCCCAACTAAAGTCTTTAGTTTAGCATAGAATGCCCCTGTGTCTCTTTTACCCACACTCCCCCATGCACTTCAAATTCCTCAGCAATGAACTTCTCACCATTTCCTTTACATGCCATGCTTACAGCAGATGTTTTGACTCTACCCATTTTATCTCACCATTTTGATCCTAAGGACCTGTTTTCACCCTCATGCTTTGTCCCGTGAGGGCAGTGGGGTCCCTCCTGCATTTGTGTCTGGCAGGAAGTTTCCAGAAGAGTGCAGCCCTTCCTTGTTTCTCTCCACCATGCCTCTTGGCTCTGTCTCTCCATCTGTGTCTCACTACATGTCTTACAAACTCACTCAATTTGCTCTGAGAAACACTAGCAAATGCTTAGTCATTTACCCAATTTATAACGAATATTGCTGGTAAAATAATCAAAATGAAATAAAAATGACCATGGCAAAAGTCATACTTGGTAAAATTGTTTTTTAACCAAAAAATATTAACAAAATAATAAAATATCCTAGACTATATTAACTTATATAAAATTTGACCCAGGAAAGTTGGTAGAAATAAAAACATATATCCACCACAATGATAAAAGCTTTATTCAGTACAATTTGATGTGAACAAAACAGAACAATGAATGAAAACTGTGCTGTACAATGCAAAAGAAAAAAGAATAGATGGCAAAAGTAATTCTGGTAACATAGGAGTAAAAGTGGGAAAAACAGGAAACTATCTAACAGCCTTGTATTAGAAAATTGATGGAATAAACTGGCCAGCAGAGTTCATGCTAGAAAATATTCCCTTAACAAAAATTCATTAATGTCATTGTAATTCTGATTTTAAATGTTTCTATTTAAAATATTCCCAGGATGGAAATGATGGGTTTCCAATGCCCACTTGCTCTTCCATTTCTCCACATCTTTGTTCAAGGCCATCCTTTTGTCTAGGAAATGCTCTTCTGAGTTGTTGGCCCCCGACCAACTGCTGCTCACCTGTTGGCCCAGCCCGAGTGCCACCTCCTCTGTGAAGCCTTCGCCTCAGTTGAGGCACAGTGGTGGCGGCTCCCTTCCCTGTGCTTTCACCCTCCTTTGTCCATTTCTTTACGTGGCTTTACTGTGTTGTAATAGACACACATCCGTCGATGGGCTGTGAGCTCTCTGAAGGTAACTACACCTTGCATATTTAGTTTTGGATCCCCAGTATCCAGCAGAGTATTTAGTTCAATACATACCTGTTGAATATATGAGTAAGTTTTGTGTGTAGCCCTTGCCTGAGCCCTAGGAGGGGGTAGGAGGTATACAAAGGGGGCTGACATGCCCCTGCCCTCAGTGAGTGCACCGACTGGCAGGCAGATGGCTCAGAGGGAGGCCGGGAGACACAGTGCCCAGGGCGGATGAGCTCAGAGCTGGCTCAGGGAACCTAGGATTTCCTTCTTAAAAGTACAGTACGTATTTCTTGTGTTTAACTTAAAAAAATGAACAAATTCAAGGGCCAGCCTGTGGCTCACTCGGGAGAGTGTGGTGCTGATAACACCAAGGCCACAGGTTCGGATCCTATATAGGGATGGCCGTTTTGCTCACTGGCTGAGCGTGGTGCTGACAACACCAGGCCAGGGGTTAAGATCCCCTTACCAGTCATCTTTAAAAAAACAAACAAACAAACATCCTATATAGGGATGGCCGGTTCGCTCACTGGCTGAGCGTGGTGCTGACAACACCAGGCCAGGGGTTAAGATCCCCTTACCAGTCATCTTTAAAAAAAAAAACAAAAAACAAAAAAAAAAAACAAATTCAGAAAAAACCACCCATATTTCTAGCACATAATAGAGCCATTTAAATTTTTTTCAAGCTGTTTCTCTCTGTATAAGTTTTGGGACTTTAAAAAAGTTTTTATTTTGAAATAATTATAAATTCACAAGCAGTTGCAAAAACAGAACAGAGATATCCCATGTAACCTTCACCCAGTTCCCCCCAATAGTATCATCTCCCATAAATAGTACAGGCAAAAACAGAACAGAGATATCCCATGTAACCTTCACCCAGTTCCCCCCAATAGTATCATCTTCCATAAATAGTACAGTATCAAAACCAGGGAAAGGGCATTGGTACAACCCCCAGACCTTATTCAGGTTTCACCAGTTTCACATGACATGGAGTTTTGTTAACGCAGGTGTAACAGGCTTGTGTGTCTGGTCTATATCTTCGTCTTTGACTTTATCTTATTGCACAGTCTTCATAACCATCACTTATCATGGTGTACTGTGTAAGGAACACCCACCCACCACGAGTAGCAATTGGCCAGATTCTTTCCTCTCTTGAAGTTTACTTCACCTCCAGTTTCACTGTGAGGAACAGCACTGTTCTGTATTTTATATTCTTCTTATATACACACTTCTATATTTTGTATTCTTTTTTTTAGGATAAATTCTCCAAAGAATGGAGGGAGGGAGATACAGGGTGACGAAAGCTTGAGGGGTACAGAATCTTTCTTTCTTAACATAGGAGAGATTTAGACACGTTCTGGGCTGGGGTCTGACCAAGGAGAGAGGGAGCAGCCGAAGACACGGGAGAGGGGCTGAGACGGGAGGAGATGGGGACGTGGCGGGCTGATCGCATGAACGGCCCCAGTTCTTTACCCTGCCATTTGCCATGTCACTTTGGAGTTCCTCCCATAAAAGCACAGCACCTCCCACTCCAGGCTCGCTTTGGCCTGTGGACTGAGGCAGAAGGGTCAGCGTGTCCGTCCTGAGCCCAGGCCTCGGGCATTTCCACCGCTCTCCCTCGTGCCTCTGTCGCACATGGTGGAAGTAAGGAGATGATCCAGGTATGATCTCATGGGTCACATGATTTGCTACCATTCAGAGAGAATATGTCCTTAGGTTCACAGCACTTACAGAGGTGGGAGAGTAGTGTGAACAAACCTCACAGGGAATGCACTCAATCGACGAGGCGCCTTAACCACGTAGTGAGCGAGCTCCAAAATTATTGAAGTCCAGTTGCTCAGTTAGGGCGAAGCAGGCCTCTGTGGACAGTAAAGTCTAATTAAAGTCTGAGGCGCACCTTTATACGAGTGGTTCTCAGGAGAAACTGGCTTGACTGCCACAGTGAAGATCTGTGATGACACAAACGGTCCCTCATGCTAGAGGCTGAGCAGACACTGTTCAGAGTGTCGCCCCATCACAGCCTGAACTCTGGCCATTAGGGAGAAGCAGCTAACAGAATGCAGCCTGTCACAGCATCCGCTCTCAGGCTTCAGAGAAGTGGCCGACAGAGCGTACTCCTGCCTCGGTCTAAGCTCTCAAAGTGTCTGTCAAACTCTCGAGTTTATGTGTACTTTGAAGTCCAGTAGTTGAGATCAGTAACTCACAGATGGGGGGTCTGTAAGGTGGGATATAATCCAAGTTCTCACATATGGGCTCTGATAAGACGTCACACTCGTGAAGGGGGCCAGGGAAGTACATTCCCAAACATCAAGCTATGTAAATGTTTGAAATCACTTCAGAGTTCATAACAGCCTCTGACACAGACATGAGAACGTGCCCAGAGAGACACATGGGACAGTGCCAGGTCACCCCGATTGCCTCAGCCAAGGCTGGCCTAGATCTGCCAACAGCCAGCAGTGTCCCCCCAACACCTAATGTGCCCAGCCCAAGTCAGCAAAGCTGCCTGACTGACCCAAAAGACACAAGCAAGAAAGCCCGTGACTGTATGTCCCTGAGGTTTTGTGGCTGTTACTCAGCAGTTTTGTAGCAAAAGCTGACTGGCTGATAGAAGTAGAGGGAAAGATGGGAAAGAGGCTCCGGATCCAGGTAAGTACAGGCGTTCCACAAAGAGCTGCTTCTCTAAGTGAATGTGACAGTGTGCTGTGCAAGAACCATTTCTCTTCTGCTTCAGCTACTGGGTGGCCAGAGGATGGTCTCACATCTCAAGTGAACCACTTGACTTTATATAAGGAGTTAGACTCTTACAGGTTCCTGTCTCAGCTCCTAGGGCCAAGAAGTCATAAGAGAAGAAGTTAGACTTTTGTTTAAGGAGAACACAAGACAGGCCACTCTAAGAACCAGGCTGCCACGTACAGTTATTCAGGCTGTGCCCTGCCCAAGAGGCCTGGCCAGGAGCAGTGGGAGATGCAGCAAGTGCAATGAGCCACATATGAGAATAGAGAAAAGGAACAACTTCCCTGTCCTCCCCTTGAAAACTCTAGAACATATCTGCAAGATCAAAGTGCAGGCTTGTAGCTCAGGTCTTAAAAAGATTTTCGGTGATAAGGGGGGGTGGATAATAGCACCCAGAATTAGATATGGAATTTTCTCAGTACCCCAAACAAAGTGGTTTCTTTGCTGAGGCCTTTGAGATACAATAAAAACTATTTTTTTGCTCCACAGATAAAGTTAATTTAATTTTGGTCAGCTTGGTGCCACCCAGAGCTGCATAGTCCCTTGGTGAAGCAATGAAAGAAAGTAAAAAGTAAGGAGTTTGTCCTTACAGAATGGTTTTCCTGCTTTGTAAAAAGTGGGGGTCACTCATCAGCTCCACACTCAAGGGGCAAGGATTCCTGTGGTTAAAAACTCCGAGCTCAGAGAAACCACTCAAGGAGAAAGTCCTGGGCTGGGTGGGTGTGTGGCAGGACTTTCTCACCTTCAGGACAGTCAGAGAGTCTTGGGTCTGGAAGGATCTGAGGAGTCATCCAGACTACTCTTTCATTTAACAAATGAGAAAAAGGAGGCCCAGAGAGGTCAAGGGACTGGCCTAAGGTCACACAGCTCATGAACAGCACGGCTGAAATGAAAATCCAGGGATTTTTGCTTCTCTTCCTTAGTAGTTTTTGTCCATTCACATCAAACCCCAGGAGCAGGGATGGATAGTTGTCACAATGTTGGGCCAAGATGAGGGGCTTTAAATCAGCGTCCAGAGCACAGACCCCCTCAGAAAGCTCGGCTGGTGCAAGTGGCCTTCCTCAGCACTCGGTCAGCACAGCACTGCTCGTCACAGTGTGCACACATGCCTCGGTGTACTCTAGTCATATTTTGGGTCTCCCTGACTGGAGAGCATGCTCCTGGAGCCGTCAGAGCCTGGTCACATCCCAGGCCAGGCAGTCCCGGACCTGTGGTTAGGATTCAGCAGACGCACCTCACACGAAATTGCATTCTGAGTTTTCATAACACGGAGTTCTGACACATTATTGGATCAGGACCAGCTGGGTTTCGATTTCTAGAATGCCATCTGAAGTGCTGCTTTCCCATCAGTGACAGAGAGCAGGGTGAGCGGTGGGGACAATACAGGGAGGGGAGACCAGAGCACTGGCCCAGTGGGTCCCAGTCCTGCCCTGTCTAACTCACCGCGTAACTCTGGGTGGGTCCCATCTCCTCTCTGGGCCATGGTGTCACTGTCTGTGACGTGCCAGAGCAGACTGGATAGTTGCCGAGGCCTCTCCCAGCTTGTCCATACATTCAGCTTTGAACCAAACTAATTAGCCATGAAGAGCCACCTCCAGACACTTCCTCTTGCTCCACCCAGCCCCTGCGTCTGCTTCCTCTCCTGGCATTTTCTATTTTCTGCCCTGTCTGGACAGAAGGGCTGGCTGGGCTCTCTTTGTTTCCCGGGCTTCCCTAGAAAACTGTCTTTGCCTGAAGCACACGGATGCACAGGGGTGCCCGCTGCTGCTCAGCTCTGGGGTGCCCGCTGCTGCTCAGCTCTGGGGTGCCCGCTGCTGCTCAGCTCTGGGGTGCCCGCTGCTGCTCAGCTCTGGGCCCTGGACTCCTGAGCGCCACAGAACAGCAGGGTGAAGGCACAGCCTTCGGGTCAAAGTCTTGGGCAGTGGCCAGGCAGAAGGAAGTGCAGAGGTCCGCTGCTGCTCAGCTCTGGGGTGCCCGCTGCTGCTCAGCTCTGGGCCCTGGACTCCTGAGGGCCACAGAACAGCAGGGTGAAGGCACAGCCTTCGGGTCAAAGTCTTGGGCAGTGGCCAGGCAGAAGGAAGTGCAGAGGCTGGCCCTACCCCAGGGTCACAGGGCCGTGACCTACTGTGCTGTCCTCCTCTACTGTTCCTGGGATGTGGGAGAAGGCCCTGGACACTGCTGCCGCAGAGGAGATGAGGAGGCAGAACAGCAGGGATAGTCCTGGGAAGGGGAAGAGTGGCTCTTTAAGGGCGAGGCCTGCAGACGAGAGCAGAAAGCTCCCAGGATAGAGACGATGGGCGACAGTCAGCTGGCTGGAGGGCAGCCCCGCTGATCCCTCCCCCCAAGAGCAGGGTGGACACAAACCCCACGGCATGGGGGGCCTACTCTGGAGTAGCCTGGCTTAAACAGGAACTTGTTGTGAATCTCCATATTTTATCTTAACAATCCAGAGCCTGGCACACGATACATGCTCAGTAAAAGTTACTGAATCAATGTGAATTCTGCATCTACTGGATCATCTGCATAATCCCCGATTTTCAAGTTTCTAGTACCCCCCGCTCACTACCTGTGCCCTCTGAGGAGCAGGGCTGGGGAGCTATTACCAGGTCAGGCTGCTGCTGCTCCTTCCTGGGCCTCAGTTTCCCCGTCTGTGAGATAGAATAGAGAGGCAGGGACTGTAAGTTCAGACAGCTCTGGGATCTCAGCTGCTGGCACCCTAGCATCCATCCAGAGCATCTGGTAGAAATTGTTGAACTGAGCACTGGGGAAATGTCTGGAGGAAAAGTAAACCTCACCAGGGGCAAAGATAGTTGTGTCAAAGCAACAGAAACAGAAGAGCATTAAACACTGTGCCATCTCTGACTGTTCCACAAATATCCCATACTTTCTGGTTTCTGACTATGACCAGAAGCTTGGAAAATGGGTTTCTTTGCATTGCGACCCATGCATATATCTGAGAACATTTTTCAGGACTTTTGAGAGCAGGTGAGCACATTTGAATTAAATCCTGACTTTGCTGTGTGACTCTGGCTCAGTCATTTAACCTCTCTGAGCTTCTATGGGCTCATCTGTTGTACAGATATATCAATAGTCAACCAGCACACCCCACAAAAGGATGCCAGGGTTTACAAATTGATTTGCAACAGTGACCTTCTTTCTGAGTAGAGGTGACTATCAGGCTTCTCTGGGGTGTGTGGGCAAAGCAGTATGAATTTCGGAAAGAGATTGACTTTGGAGTTAGAAGACCCAATTTCCAACTCTGAACGTCTCTTATGAGCTAGCTGTGTGACCTTGAGCAAGTCTCCAACAGCTCTGAGACTCAGCAGCAAAACTGGGATAGTGATGGCTCCTGCCCTGTTGCCTTATCCCAGAGCTGTTGAGAGAGTCAAGGAAGCTGAGGCACTGTCTAACCAGGTGGTCCAGGGCGGATGCTGGTCATTGCCATGACCAGGGTTGGGCTTCTCCTTCAGCAGCTGCAGTCCTCCCAGAGGACAAGGTCTTGTGAGCTTCAGGCCATGAGATCCTCCAAGATAAGAAAAGGAGGCTACGGTTTCTCACGACTTTCCTGTCTCCTGGGCTCCCTGCAAAGGCCCTGTTAGCCCATCCAGCCTCTGTGCTCCCGAGAACACTCTTCCTGAAGGGCTCGCCCCTCCCCACTGGAGCAGAATCCAGCTCCATGTAGTCTGGAAGTGGCCTCCTGCTTCCCCCTCTAGAAAACCCAAGGGCTGTTGGGTGGCATTGGCACCTCCAGCAGGAGCCTCTCTTATCCACATCACAAAGCTCCTCTGGCCAGGTTCCTGTCCCTAGGTTTGGGTTCACTCTAGCAGGGGCTCAGCCCACCTGGCATCAGGAGGAAACAGCCTGGTGACCAACTTGAACAGGGGGCCCACCTGAAGGTCCCTTGGTGGGAAGGCCACCCCCGGCTGCCCTTTGAGGGCTGCTGGCATGTGCTCTGTTCTTCCTGCAGGGCTCTCCAGCCCATGGGGACCCAGTCTGCTTGTTTGAAATCTGCCGGCTCCCTCCAGGTGGCCAGCGGGGGTGTGGCAATCTCACAAATAAGGAAAACTAGGATAAGGGGCAATGTTTGCCTCTGTGAAACAAGTTTGTGATAATTTTGTTATAATCCTGATTAGGCTACTCCAAGACCATTGTTTCATCCACAACAGCTCTCCTCCATGTTTTTTTAGAAATCAAAGACCATGACTGTTCACCTTCCCTTTGAAGTTTTATATCTATTTGCTTATTTGATTCAGACAGATTGAGTACCATATGACTCTGCTTTTCATGTAAAATTTTCCTTCCTTAAGCCACAGATCCATAAGAAACAAATATCTGTGGAATAAAACAAGTATACCAAAAGTGAATATTGACTAGAAAATCTTGAATGGGAAGTATGGGTTGAAATTTGAAGGCAAGACACATAAACTATATTAGTAGCTACTGCTCCTGAGCCAGCTGTCAACATGACCTGAGGTGGCAAGTGCTCGACCAATACTCAGACTGTGTCTGGGAAGTCCAACATCAGGTCTTCCAGGAGAGTCATGTTTTCCATGTGATTTAACGTCTCATAAAAATATTTAACCTGAAAAAGCTGTATAAACATAATTAACACTTTTCTTATATATATATATATATATATATATATAGCAAAAAAATGTTTTTTTCTTTTTTGGTGGCTGACTGGTACAGGGATCTGAACCTGTGACCTTGGTGTTATAAGGCTGTTCTCTAACCAACTGAGCTAATCAAAAATAATTTTTGAAGAAAATCCACAAATATTTCACACAATAATATACAGGATAAAGTTGAGTAAAGCTGCCTAAAAGAACAGAAACAGAGAGATGCTGTGGTTTGCAGGCACCAGGGCATAGATCCCACCCAGCTCAGGTCAGGGGATCAGGTCAGGGAGGTTCAGGTCCCTGCCAGACTCTTGGAGATGTGATCTCTGATGACACATGCTGAAGATGTCCTCTTTCATTGAGGGCATGACAAAGGCCAAACAGCCCCCCACATCTAGGCTCAACTTTTTGTCTTTCCTCACTCTTTCATCTGAGAGGCATTGGAGGCCACAGCCCTCCTTCAGTCAGTCCAATTTAGGGCTGGACTAGACACAAGAGGCCATCAGTCTGACACAAAAGGCCCCAACACCATGGACAGCTGCTGATCAAAGACTTCAGTGACACGTGGAACTCAGTGTTTTGGGCAGCAGTCTGTTTTATTTATTTACTCAGTTGGTTGGTCCTTAAATTGAGCTGAAACTGGTGGCCTGCCTGAAAATTTCCCCACTGGTTCCAGTTTCTTCCTGGGGAGCCATGAAGAATACAGTGTCTGCCTTTTTTCACAGGACAGACCTTCAAATATAGGAGAACAGGTCTCCAGCCACAGCATCCCAATTTCTTCAACTTGGGGAGCAGTGTTTCTTAATAATCTTATGAAAACTGAATTATTTCCCCAGAAAAATGCACAAAGACAAGTCTGTACACACCCCCATTTGCAGACACCTTCTGAGCCCATCCATGGATCCCTTATGAGCCAATCAAGGGACCCTAGGGAGGAACCTTGCATTGGAACTCTGAAAGCAGATGCTGGCAGTGGAGACAGCAGAAAGACCCACTGTCCTCACCGCACAGAGGACTCATCTCTAGACACTTTTTGCACCTGGCTGGCCGGCCCAGGCATCAGGCCTTAGCTGCGCTCTGGACGGCAGTCAAGCCATCAGCAGTGCAGGTTAACAAAGGAGGTGTGAGCGCTGTTTTGGCGGCTCCTCCCCAAGGAGGGGCATCAGTTAGCGCAACAGCTCTGGCCTCTCTCATCTCAACACTGAGCCTCCCAGGGGAGGAAGAGCAAGTGACTTCATCTGCTCGCTGCCTCTGGGCAGAACGAACTGGGCTTGCCTGGTGCCCTCCCCCGTGTCCCAGGGGGTACGCCCCCTGCCGCAGGCCGCCCCAGGTCACCCCCTCTCCCCTCCTCCTCTCCGTTCCTGTCTTACCTGCATGGGGCCCTCTGAATGAGCTTTTGCCCATAAAAATGCTGATACGTTGGCTTCCACCAGCTGTTCCATGGTTTAATTATTCAAGCTTTCCTGAACTTAGACTGGAGAGAGGTGCCCCTTCCCAAGCTCACAAATATGGAATTCTATAGTGCATGCTGTTTTATAAGCTGTCCCACCCCCCACCTTTTTTTTGCTTAAAATATAGTGTGATGCTTTTCTATGTCATCAAATATTTTGGGTTTCAAAGGGCTTTCTAGAAGGAGAGAGGGAGGGAGAGAGAAAGATCCAGAGACACAAGAGAGACAGAGAAATTGGAAGGAAGTGAGGGGAGAAAGGAGGGAAGACTCTGAAGTCTGAGAGAAGCTGAGTCATGAACAGGAGGGTGAGGCGGGTCAGAGCGGGAGGGGGCTTTGGTCACACGGCAGCAGGGATATTTTGCCACCCCTTCCATACACTGACAAGCACCGTGCATGGTAGCTTTCCCGAGGTCCACCTTGAGGGGCTGCTCAGTCTCTGGTGGGCCCAGTGTCAATGTGACTCCTTGGGGAGTGACACACTTGTGGCAGGCTGGCCGGGAAGCAGACAGATGACCTGTGCCCACTGCACATGCCAAGATGTCCTGACCTCCCAGCATCCTGGTGCCCTCCAGGGATGAGAACCATGTTGGCAGCAACCTAGTAGAATATGATTTTATCTTTAGAAATCCATAGATTTTTCAACTTAAACTTCTTCATTTTTGTTTTACAAAAGTGTTCGAGAGGTTACCCTGGTACCACCTCTTCCTGAGACCGTTTCCTGTCCCAGTCCCCAGCCCCAGCCCAGGCAGGCCTCTCCTCTGCTCCCGCAAGTTCCAGGCATGCCTCTATCACAGCCCTGTCACCCCTCGTTGAAATGCTCTGGAAGCTTGTTGCTGGCTAAGTCTGGGTGTTATTCATCTCTGTCTCCCTGGAACCCAGCTGGCAAATGATTTGATTCTCAACTGTGCCCAGCAGAGCCCCCGTGGTTCCAAGTAGGTGCCTTAATGAGCCCCAGAAAGGAGGAGGTGTTTTGGGGCACTGTGGATGGGACTCCAGCCTCCCCCGCCCCAGAGCACCTTTGCTTTTTCCTGATTATGTATTGGGTTTCCAAGTGATGTTTTACTTTAAAAAGAGGGTTCTCTGCTCTAAAACAAAAAGTTTGAGAATCAGTAATCCAGCCGGATCATACGTGTACTTCACACATTCACGCGAACTGTGAAGGAGATAAAATTTAATATCTGAGCACCAACCTGCTTCCTTCTTTTTTCTCTAGTCCCCATCTTCCACTCAATGTTCCCACCCCCAACCCTTCCCTTTCATGGGGAAGGGGATCAGAAAAAGATTGCATACCTCTTGTACAATAAAAAATGATTTTCCTCTATTCAAGGAATTTAATCAGCAACAAGCAAGAGGATGTTTCTAAGAAACAGGAAATTTTTATGACTAGTCACTCCAACTTTTTTCTCTTAAATCAAAACCAAATTGACAAGCATTTATGTGTAAGTGCTTTAGGTGACCCCAAGGTGCATAACACGTTCCTTGTCCTGGTATCTTTCAGTTAAGGTGGGAAGTGAAGATGTGATACCTGAACACCTGGGACTCTAAGTGTTCCTAAGGCAGGGTGCGAACGCAGAATTTTCCTGTGCACTGAGGCAGTAAAAAAGAGCTGTGTGGTGGAAAGGATAGGTTTTGGGTCCTGTGTTTTGGTCTCTGGGGTCCACTTTATAATTGTGTGTTCTCAGATACTTTATTAACTTTTGAGCCCCAGGTTCTTTATTCTGATTATCAAATAAGATAATATATGTGAATATCTCATATAAACTATAAAGGCCTATTTAAAAATCTTGATGATTATTGATGTTGATGATGAACCTGAACCTGAAGACAGGGGTCGGGGGGTACATCCTGTCTTACCAGTAGCAGGCGGTACCTTGTCCAGGACAGACATGGCCCCAGAGATTTCAGAAATTTCTCCTGTCAGGTGGCTTTGGCCTTATTCCTACCCCTGAAAAGAACTAGGTTCTCCTATTTATAACCCCAGATATGTGGAATCTCTGGTCTGATGGATGTAAACTGAACATATAAATTGAGCATGCTGATGAGGAAAGAAAATCTAAGCAAGCATGGACCAGCTTGGCCTCTCTCTTTTAGACCTGCTATGGGCTGATGCTTAATTGCCCCTGATTCCTATTAATAGGCTCACTGGAGAGTGACCAATGGCTTAATTGGACAAGGATGCTGGGGCCGGCAGCCGCCAGACACGTTGGGCGGGTCTGTGAAGTTCAGGGCTGTTTCTGATTAGAACACACTCTTGTCCCCCACCAGCCCCTGCCCCTGCCAGCATGGGGGAGCAGATAAGCGGGATGCTGGCGGGGATGTCAGGAAACTCCCTGAGCAGTTTGCAGCCCAGCTGTAGAAGTCAAAGCAAACATGCAAAGGAAGCCGGGGCCCAGAGAAGTGAAGTGGCAGCTACGAGGTGGCCGAACTCAGACCAGAACCCATTCCTCTGATTCCAAGTCCCAGGTTCTTCCTGTGGCCTCATTTGCCTCCACCTCTTCCAAGGAGGACACATACTTGTTCTTCACAGCTCCAGGCTTCCTAGTCCTTCTTTCCCTTTAAGTGCTGTGGATGCCTCACCAGGCTTAAGTTTGATTACGTCTGTAATGTAAGTCACAAGAAAAAAATGCTCACCAGTCACCAGTGTTGACTTCAAATTATTTTTTATAATGCTACTTAAATAGGTACATGTATAAAACTAGTTATAAACTCCTAAATCGTACAACCCTAAGACCAAGGTAAATGCACAGATTAAATATCAAAAGAATATAGCAAATAAAGTTTAAAGTGTCTTCAATTTGCGATAATCAAGGAGGCGGTTTTGCTGGGAGCTGATTGCCTCTGGGAAAGTGACAGCCATGGTTAGTTTCTTCTGCATCCGGCTTGCCATATGCCACATACCAGGCAGCTCCGTTGGAATATCTGCACAACCTTGGTGCCATAACATCAGGTGGCAGAACAAACACACTATTTCTATATGGGCTCTGCCCCCATTCTTTACTCATTTGTTTACACCAATTACAGTGCTGTTACTTATTGCCAAATGTTAAGGACAGTTTTGCCGTGCAGTCCTCAGTTACAAGGTGCCACCCAGATGATTCAGAATTATGCTTATTCTTTAACTTATCATTGAAATACAGATGGCAAATATAAAGATTCTCCACACAAAGCTCGTGGACCTCCTAGAACACGTCCACCTGCGTCTGTTTTGTCCTGGGGCTTTAGGGAAGGGGTGAGATGACAGATGGGGGTTTTGCTCCCCACTGCCCCCTCGTGGCAGCCTCCTTCACCACGCCTTCTCTCGCGTCTTCCTATCCGGCGGCTGCCTTCGTGGGGAGGGGAGAGAGGACGTCGCAGCAGTGAGTGTGAGCATATTGGATGGGCCGAGGGTCTTGATCACAGGACAGGAATGGGGACTGGGATAACCTAGGTGTAGTTAAGACTGAGTTCTCTCTCTCCCGTGACTGCCCCCCTCCCTTGCTTCCCACAGCCACTCATTCCTATGGATACCGTGGTGATTGTCGAAAAGTGTCAGAGTTGATCCTTGAGAAAGAGTCTCAGACCCTGGGAGGGGACATGCGGTTCCTCCTGGAGCTGGCGATTGGGACTCCAAAGGCAGAAGCAGCAAGCACGTGGAGGTGGGCTGCCTTCTGGCTTCCTCTGGCCGCCTTCTGAACCCCACCACCTCCCACGTCTTAGGGAAGCTGGTGTTGGGCACCTGCCCCAGGAGCAGGGTTTGGACTAGAAGACCATTTGCAGAGCTCAGGATTCTCCAGCGCCGACTCTGCCTGTGTTAAAACATTGGCCTAGCCGTGGTAATGTCACCAGCATTCTCAGAGGTCTTCCGGGGACAGTTCTCAAATACTTGAGGGCTGGAATCACGCCTCTTCCTACCATGTCCCTTCTCAAGAGGTTAGAATCCTAACCATTCTTGAAGGCCCAGCTAAAATGCAGTTTGGAATCACACAGACCAGCATTCCAATTCTATTTCTACCGCTTACTCACTGAGCCAGATGTCTGAATGCCTCTGAGCCTCAGCTGTAAGATGGGAGTGATAGCGCCTTTTTTTCAGACTTATGGTAAGAATTCAATAGGATAAGGTCTTTAAGATTCACAGCCCAGAGCCTGGCATGCATGGCCCTCAGTGATTATAAGGACCCTGTGCCCTCCAAGGGCCCCTGCCAGGGCAGGTCACATCCTTGTTGAGCTGAATACTTTTGAAACCTTCCTGGACATTTAGAAGATTCTACTCTAGTGCTCTCCAGGTCCAACCATGCCCAGCTATGGCCACACTGGTGGTTCCATGACCCGGCTCCACACTGGTCAACCATCCATTGTCTGTAGCACTGGAGCCTCTGAAGATGTGGCCATTCTTCCCCAAACAAGACAATCCTGGGTTTTGTGTACTGATTTTCATTTTTACACACAAAGGACTTTCCCACGCCCCGAGCTATCTGTGCACACTGTGTCTTTTGGCCCCTCTCTGGTGTATGTTATGTTACAGACTGGAATTGTGGTGAAGCCAAAAGCTATTCTGAGATCTTCTTTAGCCTCATGGCTATTTCAGGCTCCAGCTTAGATGTGTGGAGAGAATCCAGCACTCTCTGCCCATGTCTCAGCCACAACTTCCAAGACTGGCTCTTTTATGCTCCTGGCACTCTCAGATCCAAAATAGCCCCAACCTGGAGGTGGTGCCAGAATCAGCTTAGATGGAGCAGAGATGTGAACATGCCACCCACCTGCAGCAGGGCTAGAGAGAGTTCCAGAAGAGTTGGTTCTGGAGATTGAGACTGAGCTCTAGAGATGCGGCCAGGCTTTTAGAGCTGGCAGGCTTTTGCGGGGGAGGGGACTGCTCTTTGTAGAGCAGCAGCAGCTTCCAGTCCTGGTCAGCTAGAGGAGATGCTCATTTTCTGCCTGTTGGCTGAGTTCTCTGCTTGTGTATCTCTTTCTGGGCTAGCATTCATTTATCTATTTCCCAAATATTACTGAGTGCCTACTGTACGAGGATACTTCAAAAAGTTGATGGAAGGATTCATATTATCTTTCAATTTCACTTTTCCGTGAACTTTTTGAAGTACCCTCATATGCCAGTCACTGTCCTAGGCTCTGGGGGGGGGGTACAACTATGGCCAGAAAAGGCAAAAATCCCTGCTTTCATGGAGCTTATATGTAACAAAAATCATAATAACTAATTTGCCTAGGACTTTACAGTTGCCTGTTTTCATTCAACCCTTCCAGTAATCCTGAGTTAGGCACTACTGCACTTTACTGACAAGGGACAGATGCTTTAGAAGAGTCCACAAATTGTGTGAGGCCTGCACAGTCAAAGAAAGGGGCAGAGCAGGAATCTGAGCTCAGGTATGTCTCACTTTAGGGCACAAGCAAGCTTCTAACGAAGAGTCCAC
Organism: Galeopterus variegatus; assembly: GCF_000696425.1. Classification (NCBI taxonomy): domain Eukaryota; kingdom Metazoa; phylum Chordata; class Mammalia; order Dermoptera; family Cynocephalidae; genus Galeopterus; species Galeopterus variegatus. Next base: position 21,625 of record NW_007730281.1, on the reverse strand, counting down.
AAATTGTGTGAGGCCTGCACAGTCAAAGAAAGGGGCAGAGCAGGAATCTGAACTCAGGTATGTCTCACTTTAGGGCACAAGCAAGCTTCTAACGACTGTGCACAGAGAAGCTGGTGGCATCCACATACACTTTCCAAGGCTCAGTGAGACGCAAAGTGTGGTGAGGGCAAGTTCTGTTCCATGGAATGATGTGACTTCACAGGTAGGAGGAACTTGACTTTTGAAGTTTCTGAGTGCGGGAATCCTGACTCTTCTCAAATGGTTTTGGGCCTTAGGGTACTTCCTGTCCCATGGGGTAACCCCACCAGGGCTGGGCACTGTGACGGTTTGATAGTCCTTCCTGTTTTCATAAGGAAGTGTCTGCCCTACCCTGTCCACCTGGCAGTCCCTTGGGGAATCCCTTCCTCCAACACAGACCTGCCCAAAGTGGCTCCAGTTTGCTTCCCCATAAACAACATATCCCAGGGCCGGCCCCGTGGCGCACTCGGGAGAGTGCGGCGCTTGGGTGCGCAGTGGTGCTCCCGCCGCGGGTTTGGATCCTATATAGGAATGGCTGGTGTGCTCACTGGCTGAGCGCGGTGCGGGCAACACTACACCAAGGGCTGCGATCCCCTTACCAGTCACGAAAAAGACAAAAAAAACAAAACAAAAAAAAACATACCCCAGACAGGGTGACAGGATCCAACCACCCTCTCTGCATCCTTACAGCTGTTGGCCTGCACATCTGGCATGCTGTTTTTCTCTTTTTTAAAAAATTATTTTATTTTATTTTATCAACATACAATGTAGTTGATTTTCATGTCCCTTTATGGATTCCTCTCTTCCCCCTCCCTCTCCCCCCTCCTGCCCATCAACCCTCCTGCCCATCAACCTCATATCTGTTCACTTTTCTTAACAAGTTCAAGGAATTGTGATTGTTGTGTCTTCTTCCCTGCCTCCTCATTTCTCTTTCTGTGCCTGGCTTATTTCACTTAATGTAATTTTTTATAAGTCCATCCATGTTGCTGTGAATGGTAGTATTTTACTCTTTTTTATAGCAGAGTAGAATTCCATTGTGTAAATACACGTCTTCCCTGCCTCCTCATTTCTCTTTCTGTGCCTGGCTTATTTCACTTAATGTAATTTTTTATAAGTCCATCCATGTTGCTGTGAATGGTAGTATTTTACTCTTTTTTATAGCAGAGTAGTATTCCATTGTGTAAATACACGACAGTTTCCTTATCCACTCATCTGATGATGGGCATTTGGGCTGGTTCCAACTCTTGGCTATTGTTAATAGTAGCATGCTGTTTATCTGTCTCACTGCTTAGGAGCATCCCTGCTTCCTGCCCGTCTGCACCACTCTATAGCACAGCACTGCACACAGAAGGTGCTCGACCCATGGTTTTCGAGTGAGTAGGAAAGAAATTGGTAACTTCCAGGCATTTTCAGTTGCATGGGGAGATTGGGCCAGTTATGATTTGGTCACAGTTGCCTACAGTCTGGGTCATGATATTAATGTGGCCTATGGCACTCAACAAACACTTGTGGCTTCTGAGTATCATTGTTTGTAGGCATTTCTGAAGGCTTTGGCTGGCATTTTCATCTCTGGTCCATTTTTAAAAAATGCACTAGTGTGAGATGGCAGGGGTCTGAAGCAGGCTGGACGTCTTGGTGTCTCCATCATATGCTGTCCAACCGCCAAAGAAGCTGACCATTTCTGGGAGGTCTAGGAGGACACAGTCAGGTCTCTTCATGCCATGGAAGATGCCAAGATAATGTACATGTCCTCTGTGAAGCTGCTGCTGTTCTGGAGACCCACCCACGGCAGTTGACAAGCCTGCCTGTCATTTGGATGTTCCCTGAAACCAGCTCTCCAGGAAGGATCTTTTATGTTCTTTTAAGTGGTTCTGATGCTGAAAGATCCAGAGGGCTGCACAAGATTACTGTTCACACAGCCCCTGGACCCTTCCTTAGCATGAGCACTGTATTAGTCCGTTTTTGTTGCTTATAACAAAATACCTGAGACTGTGTGATTTATAAAGAAAATGAAATTTATTGCTTATAGTTTCTGAGGATAAGTCCAAAGTCCATCTGGTGGTGGTGACAGTGACCCAGGGGTCTCACATTGCAAGGTGGTGGAAGCAGAGAGAGCAGAGAGAGAGAGAGAGAGAGAGAGAGACAGACTCTCCTCTTTCAAAGCCCTCAGAACCACGCCCCTCACCACCATTTTTAACCCATTCACTACTGCATGGTCCTACAATCCAATCACCTCTTCAAGGCCCCGCCTTTCAATTACCATAATAGTATTTCCCACCCTCTTAACAATCACAGTGGGGATTAAGTTTCTAATACATAAAACTTGGGGGACACAATTCAAGCTTCAGTGAGTTTTGGGTGGACATAATTCAATCCACTACAGACCCTCCTGCCAAAATGCAAACAGCTGAGCAAAAAACACCTGTGGGTTGTCAACACCTGTGGTTTGGTTAGGTAATCTCTCTAAACTCCTACTGCTGCCAACCCAATAAAAGCCTATTTTTATCTACAATGCCTACTTTAGGTCAATCTTCATCTAACTTGTGGCCTGAGAGCTAAATAAGGCAAACAGACAAACAGACTGGTGTTTCTTTTTTTTTCTTTTTTTTTTTTTTTTTTTTTTTTGGTTCAGAACAGGATTTTAAAAAAACAGAATGCTTTTAGGCAGGGTAAGCATTTTGCAGTGGTCACAGTTCCCACCAGCCTCTGTCACATTGTGCAGAGTGCGTTGGAAGCAGTGTTGTGGCCGGGAGGGTGGCATGAGGTCAGAGCGCCTGAGGCTGAGTTCTGGATCTGCCTCTTGTTAGCTGAGCAACTTGACGCCTCTGCTCCCCGCTTCTTCATCTAGAAAGTGGCCGTCACCATCGTTACTGTCTTCCCACTCATATACATGGTTCCTATCTCATCGATCGATTTATCTTGAGGATTAAGTGAGTTAACATATCCTCGTGTTTAGGGTGTACAGTGAATATTTACTGGGCACCTGCTCTGGGCCAGGCTATATTAGGGATGGGGCAAACATCAGGAACAAAGCAGACAACCTCTGCCCGTATGGCACCCATAGCCTAGTAGGGGCATGGGAGGGACAGACAGGAAACAAGAAAGTAGATTATAAAGTAAACATGGTGATAAATGCTATGAAAAAAGACAAAGCAGGGAAGGGGTGGAAAGGGCTCAAGTGCAGTTTAAAAAGGGTGGTCAGGGAGGCCTCACTGAGAAGACAAGCCCCCAAGACTCGAGGGAGGCAAAGAGCGAGCCACATGGAGACCCCAGGGGAGCATTAGGGCAGATGGGACAGCGACCACAAAGGCTTTGAGGCAGCTCATCATGTCTGAAGAAATGCCAGCTGTTCTTATTACCTGCCAAATGTCCCCTAAGGCATTTGAGGTTGTGACACTGCTATCAACTTTTGATGATAGTAGCTATGGAAATGGGTCCTAACTCTGGTCTTGACTGGGAAAAGGCAGAGGAAGTAGACAGAGAGCTCAGGCAGTGCAAAGGAGACAGTCGACACTGCTATCAACTTTTGATGATAGTAGCTATGGAAATGGGTCCTAACTCTGGTCTTGACTAGGAAAAGGCAGAGGAAGTAGACAGAGAGCTCAGGCAGTGCAAAGGAGACAGTCGAGAGGCCTGTCCTCTCCTCTTCTTGAGGGCAAGCTCCATGAGGTCAGCCCATGGGCCCAGGCCCAGGCTTGGTCAGGGCCGTCCGTAACTGTTCATGAGTGCATGTGTGCGTGCAGAAAGGCAGTCTTGTCCTGCACCGCAGGGGCTGGAAGAGAGTGGGCATAGAGATGGAGATGGGGAGGGTTGGCGTGAACCAAAGATGGGAGGAAGCTTTGCTTTAAGGCTCCATGTTTCTAATTGTGCTGATGATTCTAGGCCAAAGCCTGGTAGCTTTAAAGGGACTTTTGTTTCCAGCTCATTAGAAATGGTCAGTTGGTTGAACTGTAAGGCTAGCTCTTAATTTGATGCGTATCTAAGCAGATGGGAGACATTTTTGCCCGAGTTGCTATTTTAGCAGGCAACAATTTGTGTGCCCACCAGGAAACCGGGTTTGGTATGAAAATAGACACTTCTCTTGGCATCTTGCATTCAAGGATCAGCAGTAGCTGGATTTCTATCTGTGTTACTTTTCATGTGGAAAGCAAGGCCAAAAAAAAAAGTGTGTGTGGCGGGGGGACGGTGCAGGATGAGAAGGGAATGGCGGCTGCCAGGGATGTGTGCTATTTGCAGACACAAGGAAAGGTAAGAGGACTCATGCTCTGCTCGGGCTCTCATGTGCAATGAGGATAACATATCTGGCTCATGTGGCTACTGTTGGGGTTACATGGGATGTCCTACCTAAAAGTGCATGGCCCTGGCCGGCCCTGTGGCTCACTCGGGAGAGTGCGGTGCTGATAAAAGTGCATGGCCCATCGGAGGTGTAGCCAAATATCAGTTCCCTTCTTTCTCTCCTTTGGACACAGAAGACTCCCTGGAGACTGATCTCCTCTTCCGACTAGATCAGGATAGAGAGGGGGGCTTCCTCCCTGTGAGAGGTAAGCCCTGGGGTCAAGGATGGAGAGAAGAAATCCAGCAAAGAACAGCAATGGGGCACGCGGGGCCTCAGCCAGGCAGGGTCTCGGCTGGACCCCACACCGAGCATGAGACTTGTCGTGGGAATTGCGGCTGGGCACAGCCGGCTCTACCTATCTTCACGGTGTTCCCTGGTCCCCTGAGCGCGGGCAGCACAGGGAAACCAGACACAATGCAGTTGCAAAAGCTCGAGCATGCAAGCACCAGGTACAAAATCACGAATCACAGCTGGCAGGTGGGTTGATACGAGGGCTGCTTGGGTTTTCTGACTACTCTATTTTGTTCTTGTTTTCAAAAAATAATCCAGCAATCCAGAACCCTCATATGTGGAAGCTAAAAGAGTCGATCTCATAGAAGTAGAGAGTAGATTAGTGCTTACTAGAGACTGGTGGGGGGATAGGAAGAATAAGTGCAGGTGCCCTGGGGTGACAGTAGCTAATACTATTGTATATTTCAAGGTAGCCAGAAAAGAGGATCTTGAATGTCACAGCCACAAAGAAATGATAATGTTTAGGTGATAGATATGCTAACTATTCTGATTAGATCTTATACAATACATTCACGTTTTGAAACAACAAACCATACCTCATAAATATGTACAATGAAAAAATAAATTTAAAAAACCATGAAGAAAATGATTCAGCACATACAAGATTCACACAGCCTGTATAATTTTGATTGTCAATATCGGAACCTCACATCAATTAGCAAAAAGGGGAATTTCTTTCTCCCAGAATCCTAAAACATGTAGAACCACCAAACCATGGGCAGGGCACAGATGCGACTAGAGCAAGAGACTCAAATGCTGCCTGTTATTCTGTTCCCTGTCCGTCTCTGCCTCTCTTTGTGACTGCAGCCCAGCCTTCTGGAAAGAATGACTGGCGTATAGCTTCTCCAGTGGGAGGGAGTCTGACCTTAACTTTCTCAATGCCCACTTAAAAATTTCTAGAGAAGAAGTTCATGGGTTCAGTATGAGTCAGAGACCATCCCTGGATCAGTCCCCTGTGGTTGTGGGGCGTGGATGTGCAAAAATCAGTGCACTCTCACCTTACTCGGGGGGCAGAGAGCAGGCCAGGCGGGCAGTTCTATGGATGTCCACAACTCATATATGATTGTGGAATTCTGGAGACATTAGATGCTTTACAAGTGGTAGTGGCCACCCTAGGGGCTGGTATTACTGTGTCACCTTTTCAGCAGGGCACAACATGCATCCTTAGATGGCTGGAAAAAGAGCCAGGCTGGGAGGCTTCCCAAGGGGAAAGGAGGCATGGGGCTCTCCCAGGACATGGGCAGCCCCCTCCTCAGGCTTCTCTTTACTGCTTCTCTTTTACTGAGAAAGCTCTCTGTACTGTTCCTTTCCCACTCCCACTTCCTTTTCTGCTAGGCCCTCCCTTGTGGAAAAACAGCTCTCCCAGTAGTAGAAACTGATCCTGGCTCTCAGGGCGGAAGGGAGGTTTATTAGAATTACTCTGGGGTATCTCACATCATCTGAGGAGGCTGTGGGAAGGGCAGAGCAGGGCACCTCAGGGCCCCTGTGGCGGGAGTTCAGGGACTCTCTGTGGCACTGTCAAAAACTTGACTCGGCTTCGACGTAGGCTCTAAGTCCCCATGTGGCTCAAAGCTACACTTCACTCTCCCAGGAGGATTGAAGAAAGCCAATTTGGGCCAGTTACGTGCCCTGGATCAGCCAAATGGTGACACACCTGGCATATTAGACACCTAGAGTAGATTGCTTTATAACACCCCTCCAAAAACATTATTTTCAGTAATATTTAGAGCATAAAGATGATGCTGATGCCAGAAAAGAAACACGAGCAGTAAAAAAAGTTTATTAAACTATGTGTATATAGTCATAATAATAAAAATAAATTAAAAGTAATATACAAAATAAAATAAATATTACATTATAATAAAGTGAAAAAGTAATGAAGTAATACCTTTTATTAATTTTTTTTGGAAAAAAGGAAAAAAAATTTAGACTGGCATATTAGTCTGTCACAGTAATGAATAATAACATAACAGTTCTGGGGCCGCACTCGGGAGAGTACAGCGCTGGGAGCGCAGCAGCGCTCCCGCCGCGGGTTCGGATCCTATATAGGGAAGACTGGTGCGCTCACAGTGCTCACTAGCTGAGCGTGGTGTGGCCGGTCTCAAAAAAGGACAACAACAACAACAACAACAACAACAACAAAAACATAACAGTTCTTGTTATCAGGTTGTAATTTTTTGCTAACTTGTAAATAATTTCATCAAAATTAATTTTTGCATATTCATGTTCAACAGGCATTATAATAATGTATGTCCATCTGTCTTAGTCCATTTTCTGCTGTGTAACAGAATACCTGAGACTGAGTAATTTATAAAAAAAAGAAGTTTATTTGGCTCATGGTTCTGGAGGCTGGAAGGTCCAAGAGCATGGTGCTGGCATCTGGTGAATTCCTTCTTGCTGCATCATAACATGGCTGAGGGTATCACATGGCAAAAGGGTAAGAGCATGCCAGTTCAGGTCTTTCTACTTCTTCTTATAAAGCCACCTGTCCTGTCATGGGGGCCCCATTCTGATGACCTTATCCAATCCTAATTACCTCCCAAAGGCACCACCTCCAATCAACATATGAATTTGGATATTTAGTTTCCAGCACATGAAATTTGGGGAATACATTCAAACCATAGCACCATCTATCTTTGCTCATAATTGACCAAACACTACTTTTTTATTAATTTTAATTTAAAACTTTTTCTTTCATCTGAAGTAACTTATAAGTAAATAGCAAAAGCCTTAAATATAAGGACGAGTTTGGTGGAGATTCAGGGAAATCCCATCTTGCAATAAAATTGGAGAAATTGTGATATCATTCATATCTTTGTGTCTTAGGGATGATTCTAGTTGCTTTCCAATGTTAACATGGTTGAGACATTTCTACTAAAATAGAAAATTCGCTTTATTTTTTTTTAGTTAAAACTTCCAAAGTTTTTGTCCTACAAAAGCCAGAGTTAATTGTCATTAACATTATTTGACCCACTGTTTTAGATCAAAGGCCCTGTTCTTGGGGATAATGATCAGGGCATTCAAACATTGCTCTTTTGATTTCTTCTGGCAGTGTAAGACCAGCATCTTTTGTCATTTCTCCTGGCATTCACAAAATGACAGAAATAAAGTAATTCAAGTTCTGTTTCTTCATTTTTGTAACCACCATACTATTATTGCTTATTTCAAATCTACTGTTTAAATGCAGCAGTTTGTAGTGCTGTGGAGCTGTACACGAAAAGTGAGCTTAATAATTCCAAACTATTAGGAAGTTACTTGAAATAAACTTGTGTGACTGAGTTCCTGTGTATTGAGATGTGACTGTATAACTGGGAGTCTGAATTAACATCTACGTAGAATGCAAGTTATAAAGGATAAGTCATAAAAAATGTGCTAATTTGAACCTTACATGCATATTATTAAAACTCAACAGTAGCACAATTGTTTAGAACTTAGACCAACGAAAGGTTTTTTCAGGAAAAAGTATGTTATCACTGACATTGTTTGGAATTGCTGGTGCATGGTGATAATAAAAAGCAGACTGACTTCTAGTTGGCTTTACTGTTGTTTTTAAATTCTTTGCAGCCTTCCTTACTGCCTGCACCGGGGGCAAACTGCTCCCCTGCCCAGTTTTGGCACACTATTGTATCCAGCTGTTGTGGTGGTTGGGGGAGGAGGGGTAGGAGGCCATGTAAGATAGGCAAAGACTTTAGAGTCCCTTTCTGAGTTTCAGGAGTGGTACTCAGAGAAGGGGAATTGTTGAGAATCTGGCAGCAACTCCACGTGGTAACTATTAAATTCTCCTTCTTTGCTGCTTAGCCTACAACACATCCACACACCATAAACTTCCTCCTGTATGTCCCAAGATGCTCCTGCCGAACATGATCTGACATGCCTACATACAATCACAAATGCAGTGGGCAATAATTCAAAGTCACAGTAGCTACTGTGACACCCAAGGTGATGTCACGGAGCCATTGTTCTTCAAGTCTGAAGAGCTGTGTGATCTCTATTCCTTCTATAGTTATACTGGGATCCCATTTGATACTCATTAGGCTATTGGTTACTTAGTAAATGAAAACAAAGTCTGTGCTAACACAGTTTCTCCAGTATGAATGATATTCCTTAGCTAGTCCTCACGTATAACTTTTTTCTTCTCTACATTGATTCTGTGTAACCCCCTCCAGGCCACGTTGAATTCAAATGCTGGCCATAGAGAGAGGGCACTGCTGAGCCACGGAGCCCAGTGAGGTAGATGGTGAGCTGCCTCCAGTTGCTGGGGGTGGGGAATGTTCTAAAGGAGGGATGTTGCAGAAGGGATTGAAGGCTTAGGTTCCCCAACTCCTCTAGCCCCTCCCATATATCACAATTTTTATTGCCATAACTCCACTTTTTTCTGATCATGCTGAGTCCACATACAAAAGCTAGTGAGTTTGTAAATGCAAGTAGAAGTATAATTCAATACCTTAAAATACCAATTTCTGAATTTGTTTTCTAGTGATTTCAGGCCAGTAGCTAGTGGGATCACATTAAGACCTTGTCTTTGATTTTATGCCCATAGGAGAGACTTCTGGGACTGAGTTTGCTGTTCTCTTGCATTAGGTTATCCTGACACACTCAAAAGTAACCATCTGACCCCATGGTCCTGGCTTTTGCTATCTCTTTTTATGGTGGCAGCTATTGAGTCTCCTAAAACCTTGCCCCAGTGTGTACATGGTCCCAGGAGACCACAAGAAGTACTGTTTTATTGCTGTTTTGCCACTTTTTACCAAGGCTTGTTAATTTCCTATCTCTGAATACAAGCTAGAACCTTCCTTCTGTCACTCCTGCCTCCATGCAATGACCTATTACTCTTTCCTAAAGATTTAGAATTTGCAGCACACTTTCCAGAACCCATTTATAAATTACTTAATATTCCTTAATATTCCAAATACATCAGATACTGATGTAGTTGGTTTTGGCAAAAATAAAGAAGAGAGGATTGGAGAGGGTTAGAAATCTTGATTCCTATTTGATTATTAGACAGAGTTTTTCGGTAATGCATGCATGAGACAAAAGTCCCTAGATAGGAGGCAAGAGTCTACAGCTAGGGGTCAAGAGCCCACTGAATCCATTCTAATCACTGTTTAGGTAAGAGATTATATACACAGGGATTGTTAATATAATCGTTCACTGGAAGATTTTGTAAGAAGGAAACTCACACAGGTTTAAAGCCTTTAATGTGAACAAGAAAACTGAAGCAAAACAGGGATTGTTCTGAGGGCAATAACCCTTAATACAATAAAGCTTAAATGATGGGAAAATATGTGAGTTAAGATTTCCAGGGACATTTTGCTAGATTAGTTAGTACATGGGGATTTTTCCACATTTTGCTTTAAGTTGTTTCTTTGAGTTTCCCAAGAAGTCAGGCACTTTAATGATTGTTTTATTATTTCTTTTGCATGTCATGTAGCTTAGATTTATGACTCTTGATGGTATATTGTTTAAACTATTTGAACCATGCATGCTTGAATGAATATTGTTACATAGCCAATTTCTTTATGTTCTTACTATGATTGATTAACCATCTGTTCTTTTCCTATAATTTCCTTTTCTTTTTAATAAAAACTGATGCAAAAACTGACTCGGGACTGTGCCCAGTTTCTCCTTCTAACAGAGGAGTTGCTGAGGAGCAGTCCCTTTGGGCTTCTCATCACATTCAGGTTGCTTTGAGTAATCTTTATGTGTCTTTGTTACACAGCAAAAGGTGTAACAGAGGACACTTATTGGAAGAATACTGGGGCAACTATAGAGGGCAAATTGTTGAATAAACAATGAAACTGTGGAAAGGGGCAGAAATCGGGGCTGTGCTGAAGGCCTCAGTAGCGGGAGCTTGTGGCCCTCTGTCTACAACTCTGTTATTAGTGTGAATCAGCCTCAGTGAAAGCCAGGCTGGTGTTTCTCAGGAGAGAATTTGAAATTGGCCCAGGTTAGAACTGGTGTCTTACTATGTCAAGGGGCAGGACTGTGTCATGCAGTACAGACAAGGCCTGCCAGTGGGTAGAGGGGGTTCTTCCTCTGCATTAGGGGCTGTACCCAGAGGAGGGGCAGTTCTTGTGAGACAGGCAGCTTCCCCAGCTAGTGTCCACTTCGGTTTTGGGGATGGAGGTGGTATCCTCTGCTTCTTTGTTACCCTTGTCGTGCTGTGGTTCCCACTCTCTGTACACACTAGGGCTCATTAGCTAGTACTGACTGACTGATAAAAACATACCCTTAGCTAAAAACAGATTATCGAATATTTTAAAGACCAACTCGGGCTCCACTAGTGTCCACTTCGGTTTTGGGGATGGAGGTGGTATCCTCTGCTTCTTTGTTACCCTTGTCCTGCTGTGGTTCCCACTCTCTGTACACACTAGGGCTCATTAGCTAGTACTGACTGACTGATAAAAACATCCCCTTAGCTAAAAACAGATTATCGAATATTTTAAAGACCAACTCGGGCTCCGGATAGGAAGATAATGGTGATTTGGTAAGGGAGAAAAGAAAACAAGGAAACTCTTCTAAGGCCCAGAAGGGAGAATTCAAAAGAAAAGCATTCATTTCTGTGACTGAGGCTTTTCCTGACATCCTTAGTTCCCAAAGAGCCTTCTCTCCTGAATTTCAGCATGTTTCATCTATATTGCCCATTTGACTCTGAGCACTGTTATCTGCCTTACTCCTTCATATAAGTTCCATCTCCCAAAACACACTTTGAGATCCCCAAGAGCATAATCCATATTTTACAGTTTTTTGAGATTTTCAATATGTTTTAATACCAATTCGAGTAACTTTTGTACTCCCCAACTTCTTAATTCTCTATTTGCACATGCTTATTTTCGTAGATGACTTTTAGACTCACTTTGCAGTTTTTTGAGATTTTCAATATGTTTTAATACCAATTCGAGTAACTTTTGTACTCCCCAACCTCTTAATTCTCTATTTGCACATGCTTATTTTCGTAGATGACTTTTAGACTCACTTTGTCGTATCATTATATTTCACTTTTTCATATATCCAGTATTAAGCCTGTTGTCCCCTCTCACACAAAGCATACAATGACTATACTTTGAGGATGACAATTATGATAAACAGTATGGAGAGGTTTGCCATACACACGAATGGGAGAGAGAATCGAGTACGTTTTCCTATTTATGTTTTTTTATTTAAAATAACAGCATAACAATGACTGTATAAAATTGATATTCTGTTGAGAATAAGATTTAAATAATTCCATTACATAAGCATAGTTCAATTCATTTTTTACTCACCACTTAAATGCTTAATCAACTGTTGGTTTTCTTTCAAGCTCAAGCAGATGACACATTTCTAACTCTAAATGAGATAATGTCTATAAGAAATCTAACAAGCTGCTTTGCACATAGTAAGCACTCAATAAATGGTAACTAAAATGTAGTAGTTATAAAAATAACTCACCTGAATAATTTTTAGGCTAAACCTTCCATTTAAAGCCCTTTGGAGGGTTTTGACATCTTCATTTCCTTATTGAGAAACTTCTGTTTAGCCTAGTGGGTCTCAGAGGGCTGAGATGGGGAACCAGCAATCAAAATCCTCCTGGGCAGGTATTTTTTTCTAATCCCTCTCCCTACTTCTTCCTTTTGCCCCTTTGAGAATTGACAGGAATTATGTTCTCTCTCAGGAGCTCCATGGTGGAAAAAAATGTATTGAGATCACTTGGCCTGGTTTTTTTCTTTCTTTTCTCTCTTTTCTAGATGAGAATCACTTAAAACAACATGTTTATGATTTAGCTGAAAAAAAACCCGTCTTTTTTTTTTTTTTGCCTCTTTCTTGCTGTCAGATAAAAGTGAAATGGAGAGGAAAATCACATTGCAGGGCAACATAGTCAAAATAGTTTCACGGTCGTGTCGCTAACCCAGTTTCTCTTTCTCCCAGTCTTTTCCTTGAAACTTGGTCTTAGAATAGCACTGGCAGATTTAGAGCAGTTTTCAGCCTACTTTTTATAAAGGTGGCCCGTTTTCAAGAGGAGGAATAAGGAAGCAAGGCTCTGGAGACAATGTCCGGGCTCAAGAATCCCATTACTCCTTCCTAGTTATATGTTCTCTCTGTGCCTCAGTTTTCTGTCTGTAAGTGGAGATAATAACAGCTCCTATCTTACAGGCTTATTAAGAGTTAAAGGAACACCTGGTGCGAAAGAAATAATAAATGTTAGCTCTCACAATTTTTAATGGGCACCTAATTGTTGGGTCCTTGCTATGTGCCAGCCACTGTGTGTGTGGGTGTATGATGTGTGCGTGTATGTATACACATAGTATATAGACAACATTACACACTATGTAACATTTATTTATTTATTGTGAGTCTGCCCCAATCTTTACCACGGAAGGTACTTACTCTGTTTTATTCACTGCTGGGTCCTTGTACCTGGAACAATGCCTGGGACATAGTAGGCACTCCAAAACATTATTTGAGTAAAGGAATGTTTAGGAAAATTCCTACACATACACATATACATATATACTCATACACATACCTATATTCACACACATGCAATTATATATAAACATATGCACACACATACATGTATAGTCAATGTTTCGGTCAACAACAGACTGCATATACTCTGGCAGTCCCACAAGATTATAATGGAGCTGAAAAATTCCTATTGCCTAGCGACAACAGAGCTGTTGCAATACCGTAGCACAATGCATTACCCATGTAGAAGCCATACCATATAGCTCAGGTGTTCAGTAGGTTATATCGTCTAGGTTCATGTAAGTTCATCTATGATTCTATGATGTTTGCATAACAATGAAAGCACCTAATAACGCATTTCTAATGCACAATGCATTACCCATGTAGAAGCCATACCATATAGCTCAGGTGTTCAGTAGGTTATATCATCTAGGTTCATGTAAGTTCATCTATGATTCTATGATGTTTGCATAACAATGAAAGCACCTAATAACGCATTTCTAATGTATCCCTGTCGTTAATGCATATGTGACTGTAAATCTCTATATATACCCATATGATTACACACACACACAAGCACACACACACACAATTAGAACTATAAAGTGTTTTCTTGCCACAATCTTGAAACTAGAATAGAGTACAATTAGCTAGCAAAGAGCAGATCATGAGAGATTTGGTTAGCACGACCCAATTTCAGGAAATATTTTAGTACATAAATTCTGAGGTTTCAAGAAAATAGTGAAGAGGTTAACCCAGCAACTCTGAAGGAATGAAAGAGGAGAGGGAGTGGGAAGTTGTCCCCAGAGAGGAGACAATGCAGAGAGAGAAAGAGATAGGGTAAGTAGCCGTACAAAGTAGCCAGGAAGAGCCCCTGGGAACCTGTACTATTACAGCCTTGGTGCTGATTGGCTGACTGGCTGGTGGTCACATGGTCTCTGACTCCTCCCCTCAGGGATGCTGCACTGAGTTTTCACGGGATTTGCTTGGGGTGGGGGGTGGGGGTTTGCACCCTTTGCTAGTTATTTCCAAGGCTGCTTCTGGACTATGCATCTAGTGAAGCAGTAGTTGTTTCCCTCTAGCCATCCGAAAGTTACTTTTCTACTTAGGTCTGTTTGCTCAGTTTCCCAGAGCTCTGGGGATTGCTTAAAATGACAATTCCTGGACATTTTAAGTCCTTTGCTGAGTCACTGCTTAAGAACTTTCCTGCAAAGGAATCTGAGATTCCACCAAGTAAGGCAACAGCCTGCAGCACTATAAACCTAGCAACAGGCCCAAACTAAACAGAAGTTGAGAAGTTGATTTTGAGGCTGCTAGGTGCTTAACATGGTGGAGAGTGTCCTGGGTATCCCTGATGGATGAGCCGCCCACTCCTGATCTGTGCAGGCCTTTCTTCATGTGCTCTTTTCCTGGAGTCACAGGCCATTGGACCTCTAGATAGAGGGCTCCTGATCTACTCAGCTTCTCCTGGGGCTTCCAGGACAGCAGAACTCCCACTTCCCTGCCCATTCACTTCTCCATCCTGGTGTCCCTGGAGACAGTCTAAGCATGAGCGCTCAAACCAAAGAATGTGAGGAACTGGCACGGATACTTCAAGTGCTATCTGCTCTCTGGAGAAACAGCAGGGATCCCCATAAAATGTAGCTTAGCAATCACATACTAAGTCAGTAGATCCCTTTTAATGTTAGTCCTTCTCATTTGGGAAATTTTGAGGCTTAGGGATACTCCACATAATTCCATTAGTTTAGCAGATTGGTGATGTAAAAAGAGCTTTCTATCCACTGAAACAGTAAACTACTTTAGCAGCAAGCTTTCTTTTTTAAATTTTATTTTATTAATATTATTTTTTCACATTCTAGGATGCTGTTGTGGAGTGGTTGGGAGGGAGGGGAAAGGGGAAAGAGGAAGAAAATGTGATGGAAGAAGGAGGAAGGAGGAGGGGTGGGTTTGAGGCCATGGTAGCCCCCTCATTCCCACAGGGGAGACTGGGGGCTTCCAGCAGTGGCTTGGTCTTTGCCAGGCTAGGTGCAGATGCCAAGGGGATGTGGCAAAGCCCTCACCTCCCACCACCCCAGTTCAGGAACCCAGGGC
>NW_007730281.1:5142-5483 GCF_000696425.1 Galeopterus variegatus | reverse complement strand
GATGCCAAGGGGATGTGGCAAAGCCCTCACCTCCCACCACCCCAGTTCAGGAACCCAGGGCGCTTCTGGGCTGGCTATGGTTGGGGGTGGGGGTGTGTGGCTAAGGCCCGAGGCCCCCTTACTGCCCCAGCTTAGGAGAGCCCAGGGCACTTTCTGAGGCAGTTCGGTGGTTGTCATTGGGCTGGCTGTGGGTGTGGGAGGGGCATGGCTGAGTCCCTCAGCCTCCTACCACCCCAGCTTGGGAGAGCCCAGGGTGCTTCTGGTGGTGGCTCAGTGGTTGTGCTGGGCTGGTTGCTCATGTTGAGGGGGATGTGACCAAAGCCCTTGGACCCTACCACCCT
>NW_007730281.1:0-1391 GCF_000696425.1 Galeopterus variegatus | reverse complement strand
GCTCTGCACTGCCTGCTAAGGGTATAATCTTGAGCAAGCTACTTAACCTTTCTGTATAAAACAAGATTTCTCATTATGATGGGAAACAGCTGAGCTCTGCGCCTGTGTAGCAAAGTGGGGCCCACTCCCCAGCCTTAGACCCTCTGGTGGACACACAAAATTAGGAAGAAGCTTTAAAGAGTTATTTTTCTTTATTCCAGGCTGGACTCCTTTTACTGTTCCTGAGCACAAAGGAAGCAGTAGGAGGATTTGTGACTCTCCAGTATAAAGACCAATCCCCAGAGGCCTACGTGGTTAGAATGGGGATGGCATGTGTGCGCACACATGCATACGCGCTTCAGGTTTGGTTTTTGTTTTATTTGTTGGTTTGTTGCTAATTGGTTAGAGACATCCTGACAACTGAACTACAGGTCCTAGACTCTGAGAAGCCCAAAGAATCTCTTCAAAGACCATGGACTTTGCCTCCTCAGGCTCTCAGATGAGGTAGGAGAGAAGGACGACTGAATTTAAGGCAGGGGCTGAGTGGAGTTCAGTATCTGCAAATTTTTGTTTTTCCCAGGACTCTGAAGCCCTCATGGGCAAGGTCTATCTTTCCATTGCTTCAGTATACCTAGCACCAAGCATAGTGCCTTGAAAATAGCATGGCTCAAGAAATGTTACTTTTAATCAATTAATTATTTCACTGACCCATTCAATAGCTCCTCCCTGAATCCCTGCTGAGTGGTAGGCATATTAGTACTTTATGAGGATACAACCATGAGCCCAAGCCTGGTTCCTGACCAGTGTTCCATAGCTGAAAGGACAGAACCATTGTTCAGACAGGCCACACAGAGTGGTAGACAGCAGCGGAGACAGACCACCTGTGCCTCAGTTTACTCATAGTGTTGTGAGGATTGAATGAGCTAATGCATGTAGAATAAGATATACCAGCTATTATTACCACTGATCCAGGGACTCAAGCCAGAAAACCAAGAGTCACATTTGATAACTCCTTCTACTCCAGCCCCCATCCACAAGTCCCATTATATTGCCTTCTAGGGGTTGAGGAATTCATTCATAATGCTTTTCTCTTCATCACTGAAGTCCTGGTCCAACCCTCCATCATCTGCCAACTGAACTACTGCAATTGTCCACTGTTTGGTTTTTCCATTGATCTCACCACGTCACCATGCCTACAAGACCTTCATGGTCTCCAGCCTCTGCTAACACCACACTCCCCACACTCCCCTTTGCTCTCTGATCTACAAACAATGGCACCATTGACATTCTGAGCCAGGCAATTCTTTGTTGTGGAGGACTGTCATGTGCATTATAGGATGTTTAGCACCATTCCCAGCTTCTACCTACTAGATACCAATAGCAACCCTCCCCATAAATTGTGACCCCCCCCC
>NW_007730280.1:200002-200393 GCF_000696425.1 Galeopterus variegatus | reverse complement strand
TCTCTCTCTCTCTCTCTCTCTCTCTCTCTCTCTCTCTCTCTCTCTCTCTCTCTATTTATTTGTTTGTTTATTTATTTATTTATAATTTGTTTAGGCTGGTGGGAGTTCTATCAATTTTATTGATCTTTTTAAAGAACCAGCTTTAATTTTTTTTAATTCATTAAATTTCTCTATTGTTTTTCTGTTTTCTATTTCACTGATTTCTTCTAAAATATTTATTATGCCTTGTCTTCTACTTGCTTGAGCCTTAACATCTTCTGCCTTCTCTTGATTTTCTAAGGTCTGAGCTTATATTACTGATTTTAGATCATACCACTGTCACTATATCCTACCGATTTTTATAAGTATATTTTTCTCTTAATTTAGTTCAAAATATTATTACATTAATCTT
>NW_007730280.1:193037-195557 GCF_000696425.1 Galeopterus variegatus | reverse complement strand
CAGCACACAGCTCTCAGGATTGCGCTGTTTCCTGACGCGGCCGCTCCAGACCCGTCGCCATCTTAATCCCAATAATTTAATTTCTGCAAGGGTCCCGGAGCCCAGGTGTGTGACAGGCTCCAGAGCTGTCATCTAAGACATCTGGCTGGCCCCTGTGGACAGTGTGAGCCCTAGAAGGTTCAGGGCAGTAGCAGGTTAATGCATACAAGCTCACTGCCCACCCAGATAGGCCTGCTTCACATAGCCATTGAGCTGTTGACCAGCAATGCACCTCACAGGACAATCTGAACAAATAGAAAAGTCCCTAAAATTCTTTGTGTCAGAGACGTCTCTGAGAATCTGAAGGAAGCTTAAAGTCTATCCTCCAGAAATAGGCACAAACATGCAAAACATGCATACCATTTCTAAAACCTAAGATCTGGAACCTCATCCAAGGATGTTCATTTTTAAGAATTTCTGTTGTGAATGGATGATGAACCACATGAGTCTGGGCCATACATGGTTAGCATATGACTTATCTAATTTCAAATGCTGCTTTTTATTTAAACAAAGCAGAGACC
Organism: Galeopterus variegatus; assembly: GCF_000696425.1. NCBI lineage: Eukaryota > Metazoa > Chordata > Mammalia > Dermoptera > Cynocephalidae > Galeopterus > Galeopterus variegatus. Next base: position 194,997 of record NW_007730280.1, on the reverse strand, counting down.
CTCTCAGGCCAACCAATGTGGAAGTGGAGAAGAGCATTTTTAGAATGGGGGTTACTCAGAGAAGGTATATTCCAGGTGGGTGGGGATGGCCTTTGAGTGGACGATGGCAGAGCCTGGCAACCTTGGTCACTCTGTGATCCCTTCTGAGATATTTTTAAAATACTTTAGGCATTTAAAAACATTTTATCTGGCTCTCAGCAAAAGGTTCATTCTGATAGATGCTAACCCTCCATAGACAGAAGGAGAACATCCCATTTGAGCTGAAACTTTTTACATTGTACTAACCCCAGTCATAGGCTGAACACACAATGCACTTATTTTTATTTAGTTATAGTCACGTATGTGAAATGTGAGCCAAATTTAAGGTCTGTAGGAAAGTAATGATGTCAAGCCTATTAAGTAAAATTTAGATCTTCTGCTGTTCTAGTCACCAGCTGCCCTAAGTGAGAACACTAGGGCAATGGAATTCTCACAATGAATCCATGGGTGCTGAATAGGCTGACAAGCAGAGGTCAGGGGTGACAAACCCATTGCCAGAAATACCAAGCCAAAGAGAAGCAGAGGAAGGAAACCATGTCGTGGGAGAAGCAGAGTGGTATATTGGAAGATATCCAAAAGCACTCTGGGGCCCTTACAAGCTACTGTCTCATCCATAGATGATGCTGAGGCCCCCTCCTAAAAACAGATGCCTTCCTGTCTCTAAGCTTCAGGTTTCTTAAAATGACGATAATCATGAATAATTATCTTACAGGCTTGTAGTGATTGGAAATAAATATGCAGAGTGCTTAGAATAGAGTCTCACTCACAGTAATTGCTTAATAAGTCAGAGCTTTGATAATGGTGATGGTGATGATGATGACTGTGCTGAAGATATTGATGATAGTGATGATGATCATGAGATGAAAATGATTATCATTATTATCAGGAGAAAGACAGAGGATATCAGAGTGCATGATCCTCATATGTCATAGCTGATTCTCTGCAGATATATATGTATGTAATATATATATACATATAGTATATACATATAATATTGAGGCAAAAGGGAAAATCTAGCATTTACTGCTTTAAAAATATTTGTTGTACCTTAAAATGGTCTTGCTGCTGAGTCTCCATCTGATTGAAATGGCTGAGTTCTGGATCTGGAGACCAGTACACCAAAAAGGCTCCTTGTGACACAAGACACACCACACCATGGTTCTGCTCCATTGTCCTTCATAACTAATAGTGTCAAGGAGAAATAGAACTAACTCATTCATTGTCATAGAGCTTGAAGAAGGACTTTATGCCAATTTATATGGTTCAGAAGTTCAGGATGATTAATAAGCAAGGTCTCAAAGGAGAAACAGCACATACTTCAGAAGGGACACATTCCTCATTGTGGCTCTTGCTGAAAAATATTGATAATAGAAAGCAATTTTCCTAAGACTCATTCTCATAGGACTAGATGGTTTTTTGCTTCGAATACATTGCATTTTTTAAAGGGAATCATTAAAAAAATAAAACATCTAACTGCCACTTAAACCAAATGGGTAAGGCACCTAGATGGGAATAGATAAAATCAGGACACTGCTGTTTCTATTCATGATCACCTTTCCTGTCCTCATTTATTTTAAAATGTGTTTGATTGTGGAGAAGCACAACATGCATAAAATTCTAGCCTTTCCAGCACGTGAGAGGTAAACCGTGTTGAGACAAATGGATTCGATGACTGCTTTTCAAGCTGTAGATAAAGAGGGAGATGATGACAAGCGAGGAGAGGAGGGACTCACACGGGATGGCTGAGGAAACTAAAATAAAGCAGAAACCACACACCTGACCTGGGTGTACTTTTATGCTCTTTTGTTTTCATGTGGAAGGAATATATATATATATATGTATGTATGTATGTATAATATGTATATTACATATGTATAGGTATAGATATATTTATATATAAAGTGAAGAAAAATACCTCTTA
>NW_007730280.1:191580-192383 GCF_000696425.1 Galeopterus variegatus | reverse complement strand
TATATATATATGTATGTATGTATGTATAATATGTATATTACATATGTATAGGTATAGATATATTTATATATAAAGTGAAGAAAAATACCTCTTAATTTGAGGGAAGAATAGCAGTTTTCCTCTGACTTGGCTGAGGTTAAGCTTCTGGCAGGTATGAGCTCCCATGCATGAGTGAACTTGTCTCAATGGAGACAGAGAAAACAGTCTTAGAAATCCAGAGGGTCTTTCTTCTACTGGGGTAGAGCAGAGCGATGGAGGTTAGGGAGCCATGTGCAGGTGAGGGTCCTCCTTCACAAAGTGAGGTGTGTGATAAACGTGCAGTTAAGAAAATTAAAACAGTCCCCAAGTCTCCTCCAAACCACCATGGTCTTCCCAGACTTGGGGAATCTCACTCTTCCCTCTCACACAATTCTCACAGTTCTGTACTTAAAGGCACCTACTGCTGCTCCCCTTTTGTCTAATTTACTCCTCCCAAAGAACTCGAGTTTTCAAAAACAATGGCTAGTGACAGGAGAAAACCTCCTGGAGGAAAGGAAATGCGAGGACTAGGTTTCATCTTAGGATCCCCTCACTGGATCTCAGTTCTCTCATTTGTAACAGGAAGGGTATGAAGTTTACCCTAGGTGGGTGCCCTTGGAGTCTAAGATCCCATGTTTACTCTGGCTTTTTTGTTTTTCTTTCTGTGCTAAATCTCTTTTATTGAATGTAGATTTGAGGATCTTCAGGAAAATCGTTTCTCTTTTCTTTTTTTAATTGGTTATGAATATTCATGAGATACAAAGCTGATTGTCCCCCCCCCCCCC
>NW_007730280.1:188995-190968 GCF_000696425.1 Galeopterus variegatus | reverse complement strand
TTTTCCCCCCCCCCCCCGCCCTAGATGTGAAGGCCAGATCCATACTGGCAGCATACCCATTGCCACAAATTGTGATTGTATCCCGTGTCTCCCTACCAATTATCCCCAACCTCCCTCCGCCTTCCCCGTTCCCCCACTCCACTTTGTATCTTCCCTCCCTCTGCAAGTCCAATGCACCACTGTGGTCTGTCTTTCCTTCCTTCCTTCTCTCTTAGCTCCCACATATGAGTGAGTAAATGTATTTATCCCTCTGTGCTTTGCTTATTTCACTTGACATAAGTTTCTCCAGGCTCATTCATGTTGTTGCAAGTGGGAGAATTTCAATCTTTTTTATGGCAGAGTACAACTCTGGCTTTTAAAGCACAGGGATTGAAAATCATCCCAACCTTCTCAAACCAGTACACATTTCCAGAGTCCTATTGTTCTAGGTTCTACCATGGATAATGAGAAAGTTAAAACTCACAATAAAATTGGAGAAAGAAGATACGTATGTAGGAGGGGTTAGTTTTTAAAAAAATCTATGTAGTGCAGGCTGGAGAGAAGTCCTGAGGTTGTGAAGCAGTGACCCTGCCACCCTCATTGCAGAAGCCACGTTCTACAGAAAAAGCAACATGCAGACTCCCTCCTTTCTTTCCCTCTCCTCTACTCAGAAGCAGTGCTAATCTTTCTTAGAAAAGAATCTCTTCCTTGAAGTGAGGCAGATAGTGTTCTTTGCACCTTTCTGAACTGAAATCTGTGAGTCAAAGAAGTAGAATAATTTGCCCGAGGTCACACAGTGCCCCTCATAAGTGGCAGAGTGGGACAAGTAGAGACAAGGGCAGTCACTTGATAGAATCTCACTTTCCTTGGGCCCTTGTGCAAAGAGCTTCTGGGGTCATGCTTCCAACACACTAGTGGGCTGGAGTGATTTTGGTTTACTTCAGTTCTCCCTGGAACCCTCTTGCTGACCATAGCTTCATATTGGCTGATCTCTCAGTTTCCCCTCTGGAAATGCAACTAACAATATCTGAGTCCATGCCTCCCAGGGATGGTGAGATAAATGAGATAATAAGATGAGAACTCCAGCTCCTCTTAATGAAGGTGCTAAAAAGCCCATGTGGTACTATGGTGTTACTAACAAAATGCAGGAGGTACAGTCACGTGTGGCCCAAATCTTCCCATTCCACTTTTTTAGGAAGGAAACATAGATATGGAATCAGTATATGCTCCTAATGAAATTGGCAAGTGTGTTTTCACTTTCAAACAAACCCACTATATGCAAACAAAATTAATAGAAAAAGCATACCAATCTGTGATTTTATAGATCTATATTTATACATACCTTTCATAGAACTATTCTAAATTTTATTTAAAAAGAGGCATCTTTGATATATTTTATGCTTTGCAACATTTCAGTGAAATTGGAATTGTAAAACTGTGATTTACTCAAAACCTTTGAAGGGCACAGCTCTGGCATAAAGTGAAGTACAACTGAAGTTGCTGGACCACCATTTGAAATTTCAGCGGTGGGGCTCTCCTAGGATAAGATCCTACCAACTAAATGCATCACTTCCAAATGTTGGAGGCTGCTGCCCTGAAAAAGCAACTAAGAATAATACTTGGGTGTGGACAAAACAAGAAGGAAACGCTCTTGGCTGTGAGTCACTGCACTGCAAAGAGTCAGTGCCAGTCAGAGAAGTGGGGACATAGTCTTGAATTAGACAGACTGTCCACTTGTCCAATGTGAACCTGCAAAACCACCAGCTCTTTGGGTGTCCACAAAGCTTCTGCCCCAATGACAGGACTTTTACGGCCATGAAGAGGCTAAGGCTAACTTTTATATTTCATTTTTGCCGTTTCCTGCATAGCTTAAAGCCCTCTTCTCCTCAAACCCTGTTTACCACCGCTCCCCCCACCCCCACGCTATTCAGTAGTCCTGTTTAGAACTACTGGATAATTCTTTCTGAGGGTGCTCTAATAGCCCCAAAATGTCA
>NW_007730280.1:183974-188186 GCF_000696425.1 Galeopterus variegatus | reverse complement strand
GATTTTTGCATACTCTTCCTGATTTTAGAATGAGCAACACTGACTTAGAGCATCATGTTGCCTGACCCTGACAACGATCCTGTTGAGACTGAAACAGTGGTGCGGTCCTAGAGCACAGGACTTGGAGTTAAATGGTGCAGATCACACAGCCTTGGGTAAGTTGCTCAACCTCTCGAGGCCTCAGCTGTTTCTCATGTGCGAAATACTGAAAATTCCTATCCCTCGACATTGCTGTGGGAGATCAACAAAATACAAAGTGCCTGTCATGGTGTCTGGCCAACAGTGGCATTTCACAGTCACCTTGAACCTGAGTCTCTGAAGGGAAGAAAAGAAATTGAGAAGTGTAAGCCATTGACCACAAGTACTCTAAAAAACTTACAACTCCTTAGCCAAATGTTTCATTTCAAATTCAAGTGTAAAAAGCCAGGTGAATGAACTAAAAAGTAAATTTATTCTATACTTTATTGTGTCATCATACATATGTATAGATTTCCCATGCTATATATTTATACTATTAGAGAGAAAGACTTCTTTGTAAGTCAAGAATGTTTATGCCCAGTGAGGGCATCTGCTCACTGGTATAGGGTGCATACTACTTTGTTGCAGAGCGCAGAGGAATGACTTTCTAATCACACCCTAAAATTGAGTCCACCAAGGATAAAACACAGGCTCTTGGTAGCAGAGTCCTCTGTCCAGCTGAGGAATAAATTCTGGCTGTCCCCAATGATGATTGCAGGACTGGCTCCCAGTAATAATTCTGGTGTCATTATCCTCTCTGAGAGAAATGCATGAATGATTCTGGCCTTTAAAAACAGATTTAAGAGGATACATTTATCTTGACATTATCAGCCTCTTAAAGATCATGCAGTTGGGCCTGTTGACCTTTCTGTCTTAAAGATGAGTTGCAAAACAGTCGGATAACGTTAATGGAACGAAGTGAGAAAGAGCAGCCTCTGTGGAGGGGAGGAGGCAGGAAAGGGATGTTCAGGATGGTAAAGGAAACCTGCCTTCACCCTATGGGAACTGAGGAATCTCATATAAAAGGGAGCAGAGGGGGCACAAACTGGATTCCGTTTCCAGCTGTGCTCCAAATATGCAATACTTGGGTATACATCAAGGGGTGAGTTAAGAAAAATAATAGAATGTTTGGCTTACATTAAGGTGGTTGGCAATGACTCCAACTCATGGACATGTAAAGTGCAAACTCATTTACTTAACTGTGTCCAATAATGTAAATTTCTGCACTNTTGACATTATCAGCCTCTTAAAGATCATGCAGTTGGGCCTGTTGACCTTTCTGTCTTAAAGGTGAGTTGCAAAACAGTCGGATAATGTTAATGGAACAAAGTGAGAAAGAGCAGCCTCTGTGGAGGGGAGGAGGCAGGAAAGGGATGTTCAGGATGGCAAAGGAAACCTGCCTTCACCCTATGGGAACTGAGGAATCTCATATAAAAGGGAGCAGAGGGGGCACAAACTGGATTCCGTTTCCAGCTGTGCTCCAAATATGCAATACTTGGGTATACATCAAGCGGTGAGTTAAGAAAAATAATAGAATGTTTGGCTTACATTAAGGTGGTTGGCAATGACTCCAACTCGTGGACATGTAAAGTGCAAACTCATTTACTTAACTGTGTCCAATAATGTAAATTTCTGCACTTTTAAAATTTTGTACATGTAATGTTCATCAATTCACAGCCATATAATGGGAATAGCACCAGATTTTCTCACTTATCATATGAAGGATTCATATAAAGCTCCTCCGTCCTACAGTAGTCCTTTCCTGCCCCCCTCCCTATGGCCTCAAATAAACCAAGGGTTTCTAACATCTCAAGGATTGAAGACAATAATACTTGCAAAGTTCTTCACACAGTTCCTTGGTCATATCATGTCCTCAATAAATGCTAGTATCTCTACCTTCCCTTCCCATTCCCCCAAGCTTCCTCTTTGGACTACCTTGCTCAATCTACAAATCAAATGATGAAACAAACTGATAAAGTTGATAAATGTCAGAAATTGAGAATGTCTGGCTCCCTTGCAATCTTTGAGACACAGTTACCATAACCACATTTTTAGTGCAGAACAGAGTTTTAACAGAAAGGCAGGAATTTGAAATTGGAAGCATTCTGATAAATACAGGAGCTGCCATGGGCATAGCAAACATCTCTAATCTCATACACACAAATAAAAATGGATTAGGTAAAAAGCACTGACTGTTCTGACTTTAAACTCAACAGGGAGTTCATATCAGTGCACAAACTAAAATACATAATTCTATGCTTACCCACAACCACTACAACCCAGTGAATGTTTTAAATCCCAGGCATGGTTAAAAAATATAGCTGGGTGTGTGATTTTTCTATTAAACCTCATATAGTGAAACAAACCACAATATCTAACAAGAGCAGGTGAACTAGTATTTCCATGGCAACCAAAGGCTATCAATATCACTTTATTATTATTATTTTCATTTTCCAAGGCATCTTCCTTGAAGAGTAATTCCTTTTATGCACAGTTCTACGGATAGCTCTCTGAATAATTCTAATTCATGAGGCTTTGTACCTCTTTCTGAATCCTGGGAGCACAATGGCTTATTCTAATTATCTCAGGAAACTCAACTCCTAAAAAAACTTGACTTAAAAACAGAAAGCAGCCTCCTTCTTTCACTTCAGATACTGGCTTCATGGTGTCTTCCTCTTGGCAGAGTGCTGATGAAGAGATGGGATATGCTACTGCAAAGAAAATGTTCTTTACACTTCTCCCTGGCAAGGAGAGGGTGGGTTTGTGCCAAGTCATGCCCCACAGAAAGAGAACAAAAACATGAATGACTGAAAACCTTCCTTCTGGATGACAGAGGAGGGGCTGGTCTGATACATTTATTGAGCAACTACTGGAAGTTAAGCACGTTGGATAAAGAGATCAGTGGTCTAGGAGATCTCAGATTTGCAAGAGAGAAAAATGGGCAGTCATGGGGTGTCAATAAACTCCAATAAAGGCCAAAATGGTGTTAGCATCAGGGTCAACATTGATTCATTATTCAAATGGGGTCATTTTTGAGACTGAAAGTGGCACTATTAATAATCATGCAAGGACAACTGATGTAAACATGACCCTTGTTAGAATCAAAATGCATGTGGATGAAGGTGGGCCACCAGGGGTTTCAGAGTATGGTTGGGTCATGAAGGAAAAATAGATGTTGTTAGTGGAGAAATAGAATATTCCACATAAAATGAAATAGCAATCACAAAGACGTGAAGTAGTAAAATTGCATAGTATAGCTCCTACCAATATGAACCCAAAGGAAATAAACAGAAGATTCCACTTGAGCCCCATTGTACTGAGAAAACACAAAAGCCTGATAATACCAAGTGCTGATAAGGATATGGATTAATACCCCATGTATGAGCACAACCATTTGGAGAGCACTAGAAGTATCTAACACAATTGAAGACGCTTGTACCTATAATCCAGAAATAAAATTCCTGATATAACCCCACATGTGTACCTAAGGAGAAATATAGAAGAATGTTCATTGCATATTGTCTATCATAGTGAAAAATTAGAAATAACTTAAATGCTCATGAACAGCAGAATGGAAAAATAAATTGTAGTAAATCCACTTAATGGGCTGCTATTTGGCAGGTAAATGAACTAAAACCCAATGTATTTATCAAAACAAATAAATCTCACAAACATATAGAGCTTAAAAAATAAAATAACAAGTTGCAGAAAAATATGTACTATAGGATACCATACCAATGAAGATTAACAGTATGAAAATAGTACTATAAATTGTTTAATTATTACATATATACAAATATGGTAAAAATTATATGGTAAAAAGCTTGCATAGCTGTTACAAATAATGATGCCATGAACATGGGAGTGAAGATATCTCTTCTAGATCATATACACACAGCGGAATATTATTCAGCTTTAAAAAAGAAGGAAATCCTGCCATATGTCACAATATGGACAAACCTGGAAGACATTATGCTAAGTGAAGTGAGCCAGACACAGAAAAAAAAAAATTGCATGATCTCACTTATATGTGGAATCTAAAGTAGTCAAATTCATAGAGCTGGAGAGTGGAATGGTGGTTGTCAGGGGTGGAGGGAGGGAAAATTGGTCAAAGGGTACAAAGTTTCTTTTGTTCAAGATGAAAAAGTCCTAGAGATCTACTGTGTGGCATAGTTATCAGTACTGTGTTATATG
>NW_007730280.1:180745-182238 GCF_000696425.1 Galeopterus variegatus | reverse complement strand
GGAGGGGAGAAGGGGCCCACTTTCAGCTTCGGCAACTGCTTTCAAGGCAGCAGCAGTGAGCAGTTTTGACTCCATTCTTCAGCTTTTCCCAGGAACCCAGCCTTACAGGTTCCTACCACCCCACTGCAGTTTTCAGCCTCAGAGCTGCACCCCCAGCCTCCCTAGCACCTGCCGGACCACAGCCTCCCAGGTATTCCAAGCACCCACTGGGCCACACCCTTTTATTAGCAATAGAAACTGCAAAGCAGTGCTCCCCTTGGACATTCAGGAACCAGTCACAGGCACCACTTCCTTGGAAGTATGAGCACCAGCTTAGAGATTTGAGCTGCAACTCGACAGAGTCTACCTCCCAACTCACAGATTCCTCCTGTACCCTCTTCCTTTTTGTTCCCTGAACCCTAAGGGTAGCAGCTCCTTTCTTGTTTTATTCATACCAGGTTGCCTTGGCACCCCTTTTTGTTCCTTCAGCTTTCAAACATCCATGTATCCCAATGCCCTGTATTAAATTCCTTTTATTTGAGATACCTGGCATGGTTTCTCTTTTCCAGACTGATTCAGCAACCTTACCTCAACCTCATTTTTCAGGACAAGGAAACTGAGGTTTAGAGAGCAGAAGCACCTTGCATTANAAGTGATGGATAGGTTTATTGCACAAATTGTGTTGATGGTTTACAGGTATATATTTATTTCCAAACTCATCAAGTTATGAACTTTAAATATATACAGCTTTTTTTGTCAATTATACATCAATAAAGAGTTTTTTTTTTTTTTTTAATTTTCGTGAGAATGCCAAATACAAAATTTCGGATAGTGTTTTTTACTGAGTAGGAAAGAAAGAGAAGAGGATTAAGAAGTACACAGATGCCTTTAACTATGACGGCATCTTTATTTCTTAAAGGAGAAGATAGAAATGGGAAATAAATATGGCAGCCTTTTCAGAGCCGACAAAGCACCATCTTTCAGTGTGGTGACTAGTGGGGTCTGAAGCCTGGCTGTGGAGGCCAGTCCTGGCTCCACCACTCTATCAATGCATGGTCTTGGGAGAACATCTTTACCTCCCCAAGACTCTAAAATACGGCTAAATACAGCACTATGAGGTCTGAATGAGTTAGTGTTTGGAATCTCTTCACGCACAAAGTAAGAAATATATATGATTGTTACATAAAAACAATTAGTGTAGTGCATGGCTCAATTAGGTGGAGAACAGGAGAACTGGGATGGGTGACTATGGAAGATGGAGCTGGAGAGGTGACCTAGAGAAGAAGCAAAGGTCCTAGAAGCTGGAAGCCCTCCCCCATAGTCACACTGAATCAGTGTGTGTACAGATGACAAAAGAAAAAGGGTCCCTACTCAGAACATTCTTGGTAAGGCTGAACTTCAATTTATGAGTCCACATTGTATTGTGAACTAGTGCCCAGGATATATTGGTGTTCACAAAAAAAGGTGCACTTTTTTTTTTCTTTACTCTTCCCTTAACCTAAAATATTCCAAGG
>NW_007730280.1:146067-178992 GCF_000696425.1 Galeopterus variegatus | reverse complement strand
AGGAAACTGAGCTTTGGAGAGCAGAAGCAAATTGCATTAAAAGGTAGAAGCAGATGGTAGAGAACCCATGTCTCCTGACTAGCAGTCCACTATCAATCAGAGATATCACATGGAAAGGTCCTCATCGGGCCTATCATTTAGTGTGGAAGTTGGCAAAACCCTTCCATATAGAAACAGGCCTTGGGTAGGATTTGGCCCATGGGTCTTCAGGCCATAGTTTTCCAAGCCCTGGTCTGGTAATTCTCAAATATTATTTTGCATCAGAATCACCTGGAGGGCTTGTTAAACAAAGCTTTCTGGGCCCCACTCCCAGAGCTTCTGATTCAGTAGGTCTGGGGTGAAGCCTGAGAATTTGCATTTCTAACAAGTTCTCAGGTGATGCTGATGCTGCTGGGCCAGGGACCACATTTGGAGAACCACTGCTATAATCCAGTTTTCTTATTTGATACATAAAGAGAATGAGACCAGAGATACTGATTCAATTTCTTATGTGAGACTACCCAGAAAGCAAGTGAGAGAATTGGGGCTTCATTCAAAATCTTATTCTAAAATTACACATGGAGTTCCAACTATAGCGGGGTTCTGGATATAAAAACATGAATGTGATATGTTTGTTGCCTTCTAGTAGCTTGCAGTCTAGAGGAAGAGATGAGATAATAATAGATGACACTGTGTGTAAGTCTTCTGAGAGCACAGGAAACAATGGGACCACAGAGCAGATGTACTTGGCTTCTTGAAGGAGGTGACACCTAAGGTATCTTGAAAGGTAAGTAATAGTCATCCAGTCAAAATAAACAGGTGGGAAAAGGAAATTCCAGGCAGGGGGAACAGCTTGTGCAAGGCATGAGAGAAGCAACAGAGCATCATGCTTAACAGTAGGAATTCTGGCTCTGCCACTCACTAGCTACAGGCCTGGGTAAGTTATCTAACTTCTAAACCTCAGTGTCCTCTTCCAAAAGTAAGGACACTTAAAGAAGCTACCACAGAGGGTTGATGTGTAGATTGTTTAAAATAACGAATGTACAGTGTTTTGTCATAGCACCTGGAACACAATTAGCCCTTAATAAATATGGGCAATTGTCTTTAGCATTACTATCATAGCACAGTGGTGTATTGGAACACCTACCACAGAGGGTTGATGTGTAGATTGTTTAAAATAACGAATGTACAGTGTTTTGTCATAGTACCTGGAACACAATTAGCCCTTAATAAATATGGGCAATTGTCTTTAGCATTACTATCATAGCACAGTGGTGTATTGGAACATGATACACTCACAGTCATGCATGGACAGGAGTATGAGGTGCAGATGGAGACAGGCAGGGCCAGCATCGAGGGACTCTGTCTACTGCAGTGTTGTTTACGTGAAAGCAGTAAGCAGCCAGTGAAGAATTAGGCAGCAGAGTGACATGCTAAGGTCTGCATTATAACTGGAGGGAGGAAGAACGGTTAAGATAGGTGATATGGCAATCCAAGAGGCAGGGGCAGATTTTGAAGAAAAGATGAGGTCAATTTTGCAAATAAGTGGGATATCTAAATGTAATTTCTAGAACTCAAAAAAAAATTCTTGGCTATGCAAATCTGGGGTCCCTCAGTTGGCACATCCAGCGATATTAGGTAGAGAAGAGGATTCACACCAATGTTTAAATAGTCAGCACTGAGGTGTGGAAGAGAGGACTCGGGCAATGTTTTCCCAGTAGCTAAGAGAAGAATTTCAAGAAGGAGATCTGGTCAACAATACAGAATGCTACAGAGATCAAGCAAGATAAGAATTTAGAACCAGGAAATGCAATGTAAAACTCTGCTTTATTAGTATTTCACTAGGTGGAGTGCATCATATACATTTCCTAAAGAAATACAGATTTGCATATAAGAAGGTAAAGGGGATAGACAATAATTAGGTCGAAGAGCACCCCCCCCCCAACATGAACAAAACAATTCTCCTCTTGAACACCTCAACAGGAATAAAGATTTGACTGCTTAACTCCACCTTCTGCCCCAGGACCTACATAGCATCCCAGGCCCTCTATGATCCACCCTAGATGACACTCGTCCAGCCTGGCCTCCCCAGACACCTTCCATGATGTTGCCTTAGCCATGCAGATAGTCCATATTTTCCCCGTGCACTCCATAACTTTTTGAACCTCCATGCCTTTGGTCATACTTTTCCCTCAGTCTAGAATTCCCTTACCTTTCTCTAAAATGATGAAAAAGTGTGAGTAGGAAAAATTCTACTCATACATTAAAGCTTGATCCCCGTGCGAGGTCAGACCCTCTTACCCCCCACCCCCACGCCTCTCTGCCCCAGCACTCTTCATAGCACTGTTTCACAGACTGTACTCACGCTGTTTACCTCTTCCCACAAGGTGAAAGACTGCACCTGCCTCGGTAATCTATCCAACTGTACTATTGTATTCAAGTGCCAGGTATGTAGAAGGCACTCAATAAACAGTTATTGAAAGCATAGAGAAAACAAGGTATCATGCTTAAAAAGCACTTCTAAATAGTTTAGTACAAGTATAAGAAAACTCACTAAGAAGGAATGCATACATACTAGAGAACCGAGTGAGATAAAGAGAACTGAAGATTGGGAAGAGCAAGTGGGAGTGAAGAAGGCTTATCAAGAGAAGGAAAGTAACCAGGTACCTACCAGGCACGCTTGTCATTAGTAATTTTATCCTCCCTTAAAAACCATAAAGTAGGTGTTATTATTCCCATTTCATGAATGAGAACACCGAAGCTTGAGGAGGATAATAATTTGTTGCTCGAATCACACAGCTCATAAGTGTTGGTGCTGACATAAGTCTGATTCCTACAATACCATGGAATTGTCTAATAACATGTTGCTTTCATGAATAAGAATGCACAAGACTAGGCTGAAATAAACACTAACACTAGATATGAGTAAAAACTCAGCATCCATTAATGGATCTAGTAAGGACAACCATACTGCTGTTGAAAGAACAGGTAAACATATAATTAAAAGGATGGATCAAAATTAATTATTGTGTGGAGAGAACTGTGCAGTGAAAGCAATCTGAACAATGTTTAATAATCGAGACTTTGATCACGACTCTGCCACTTATAGCTGAGTTACCTTGCTCAAGTCATTCACCCACTTTGAGCTTGAGATCCTCGTTTATAAAGAAGACAGATCAAATCTGTCCTGTCTCCTCGCCTCATAGAGCTGTGATGAGAAGGAAATACGACACTATCTTTTGCAAAACTGAAACAAGCTAGGTGTACCTAAGGGATAATTAATTGTAGCCACCCTGACTTCCTCCTCACCCTACACTCTTTGGAACATTTTTCTCACAAAATTTTTCCTTATCCTTTTCTTTTTGCCTAATCATAATATTGTGATTGAAATTAAGCCTTGGTGTTTTTCTGAACCCTGTATAGAATTAACTTAATAGAGATGGTCTCTTCCAAGAGACATTCCAAATAGTGTAGCAGAAATTTAGACAGGCTATGTGACCTCATGGAAATAATTTTCCTTCTTTTGGCCTCACTTTCTTTACCTGTAAGATGAGAGAACGGAATTAAGTGACTTCTAAAATCTTTCTCAGTTCATGCATTTTATGATTATTTACTCTTCTGAAATTTCTGTGATGAAGGAAATGTGGTTTAAATATCTTCTTTCCAACTTGGTTCTTAGGGATCTGGGGCTATCTTTATTACCTTTTACCTGAGATGTTTCTGGGGGAAATTACCTATTAGGCCACTTTCTCTATTAGCATCCTTATTATAGCATTAAAATCTGGGATGAGTAACTTTTTCTCTAAATATTAGAGTGACTCCACATTCTTAATATTGAGAGGGATTTATATTACCTTTTACCTGAGATGTTTCTGGGGGAAATTACCTATTAGGCCACTTTCTCTATTAGTATCCTTATTATAGCATTAAAATCTGGGATGAGTAACTTTTTCTCTAAATATTAGAGTGACTCCACATTCTTAATATTGAGAGGGATTTAAAAAAATTACATTCTATATAGCACCTTTTGTCAGCTGACAGCTGATAGGAAATTTCAGGAAAGAAGTGATCATCTTAACAGCAGGTGCTTGCTTTAATTCAGGAAATGACAGTTACATTGATTTTTTTAAAAAGTGACCTGAAACCAGCACAAATTTTCACCACAGCCCAGACAGATGGATGAACCAGTGGGTTCCCTGTGATCACCTCTGCTACCCATATATCAAAAGAGTAAGAAATAAATGTGTTTTAAATTACCTGTAGTTCCAGATAGACCTAGAAACAAAATCTTTCCACATTCAAAAAAAGTTAATACCACTTTAAGCTGCATTAATAGAAGTCTAGTTTCCTTGTCATGGGAAATAATTGACCTATTCACTCTCTATTTAAATTAGAGTATTCATTTTTGGCAATCACATGCTAAGTGTAAAAGTAACAAATTAGTGTTTATCCAAAGAATAATAGTTAGTATGGTGGGAGGGTCTGAAACCTATGTTCTTTATAAGAAGCCAGAGGATTTTCATCAAGATAAAAAAGACTTAAGGGGGCCGGCCCCGTGGTGCACTCAGGAGAGTGCAGCGCTGGGAGCGCAGCGGGGCTCCCATAGCGGGTTCGGATCCTATATAGGAATGGCCGGTGCGCTCACTGGCTGAGCGTGGTGCGGGTGACACTGCACCAAGGGTTGCGATCCCCTTACCTGTCAAGAAAAAGACAAAAAAAAAAAAAAAAAGACTTAAGGGAAACCTCATAACGGTTGTCAGTTATTTAACACAGTATATTCTATGTTATTCAGGAGGACAGAGCAGATCATCAGAGGAAAAACTCTGTGGTTGAATGGTACAGAGAAGATTCCAAATGATCACGCACCCCAACATTAGAACAGGATCTCCCAGAAGGTAGCACTGATGACACAGAATGTGTGGAAGAGGGTGGACGGCCAACTGTCAGAGATGGTATAGTTGGGAAATCACCAAGGTTCCCTATAGCATTAAGATTTCCTCCCCTAAACACCTTTTTTTGAAGTCATTTTCAAGTGACCTTCAAAATTAATAACTTTTAAAAACCACCACCTCCACTGAAAGGAAGACGTGGCTTTCGTTTCTCATCTGTAAACATGGAACTCTAATATCAAAGCAATGGTTTTTTACAGCAGTGATATCTTTTCTATTATAAGCACTTGGGCCCTCGGATCCTCTTCTGCCATAGTAATTTACTTCCTGGTTTTGCTTTAAAAGCCTTCTCTGCATTCTATAGATGTTGAATGTATATCTCCAAATAGGGAATGGGTAAAGAAAATTTCATTTCACACCACCTTAGAATGACAGGGACAAGATTACCCTCCTTCCTTAAACAATTAGATAACTAGAACCGATACATAAAAAATGGTTTTTAGACATTGGACAGCAGACTGTGCAGGGCAGTAATCCTTGAAAAAAGGGAAACAAACAAGATGATCCTTGTGAGTGGCCCAGAGCACCACCTGAAAAACGTTTCCAGGACAAAGCACAGAGAAGCAGCACCCAAACTAAACCTGGTGGTCCCACTCAGTTGAGGAGACAGAGTTCGGAGTTCGGAGAGGCCTAGGCAGCTAGACATTGTGATTCTTGTTATTGAAGAGGATGGAACAACACCAAGACAGAGTTCCATAGATGTGCAGACAAGTCCCTTTGAGTCTTTGACTGAGTATGAATCTTAGCGTGCATGAGAGGAGACCACCCAGGGTGAAGAGACACGGGTAAGAGGTGATCACGACAATTTCCAAAGCTCACACAGGGCTGGGAATAGCTTGCATTCACAATAGGTGAAGTGGAAATACACAGGTGATAACATCAGGTAGAATCCATAAAGGGTATGGTCATGGTAGTAGAGCTAAATTAGCCCTGGAGTGAAGGCTTCTCTGTATCTACCCTAATGAAAGAAGGCTTCAAAGATCCAAAAGATTCCAAGTAGCCTAACTGTGTATTGGGGAAAAAAATCCAACACTAGAAAGAATATAGCAAAGTTCAGCAACCAAAAACATAAAATTCACAATGTTTGCATTAATTCAAAATAGAAAATCAAAAAAGAGATAAAAAGAAGCAGGAAAACACAATCTATACCCAGGAGAAAAATCAGTCAATGAGAAAAAAATGCAGAAATAACACAAATGATGGAATTAACAGACAGAAACATTAAAGCAGCTATTATAATTATTTTCCATCTGTTTAAGGAAGTAGAGAAAAACATGAACATAATGAGAAGAGAATTGGAGGTGTTTTCCCTCTAGCTTTATTAAGTTATAATTGACAAATTAAAATTGTATATATTTAAGGTATACAACATGATGATTTGATATACATATACACTGTGAAATGATCACCACAACCAAGCTAATTAATACATCTATCACCTTATGTAGTTACCCTTTTATGTGGTGAGGACACTTAAGGTCTTCTACCATCAAATTTCAAGTATAAAATACAATATTATTAACTACAGTCACTACGCTGTACATTAGATACCCAGAACTTATTCATCTTATAACTGACCAACATTTTCCCAGTTCCCCTGTGCACCACCCTAACATCAGCCCCTGGCATTGACCTTTCTACTCCCTGCTTCCATGAGTCGGACTTTTTTTAGATTTCACATATAAATGAGATCATTCAGGATTAGTCTTTCTGTGTCTGGTTTATTTCACTGAGCATAATGTCCTCCATATCCCTCTATTGTTGTTGCAAATGGCAGGATTTCCTTCTTATGTTTGAATAATATTCCATTGTGTGTAATATATGAGTGTGTGTGTATATATCTATATGAGGGTATATATATATATATATATATGTATATGAGGGCATGTGTGTTGTACACACACACACACACACACACACACACACACACACACGAAGGGTCTTCAAAAAGTTCATGGAAAGATTAGTATTATCTTTTGATTCTATTTTTCATGAACTTTTTGAAGTACCCTCATGTGTGTGTGTGTGTGTGTGTGTGTATTTTTTAATATATCACACTTTATTTATTCATTTATCCATTAATGGTCATTTTAGGTTATTTCCATATCTTGGCTATTGTCAATAATGCTGCAATGAACATGATAGTGCAGATATCTTTTAGAAATATTGATGTCATTTCATTTGGATATATACCAGAAGTGAGATGGCAGGATCATATGGTCGTTCCATTTTCAATCTTTTGAGGAACCTTCATGCTGCTTCCATAATGACTGCATTAATTCATATACCCACAACAGTGTGCAAAGGTTCTCTTTTCTCCACATCTCACCAACAGTTGTTCTCTCCTGTCTTTTTGATAATAGCTGTCCTAACAGGTAAGAGGCAATATCTTATTGTGGTGTTAATTCACTGTATTAGTCCATTTCTGTTGCTTATAACAAAATACACGGAACTGGGTAATTGTAAGAAAGTAAAATTTATTGCTTACAGTTTTGAAGGTTGGGAAGTCCAAAGTCCAGGGAACATATTTAATTAAGGCCATGGAGGTGGTGACAGTGATGGCAGGTATCACATTGCAAAAATGCTAGAGCAGAGAGAGAGAGAGACAGACTCTCTGTGCTCCCCTTTTAAAACCCTCCAAACCACACCCATGATCACCTTTTTTAATCCATTCACTATGGCGTGGTCCTATAATCTAATCACCTCTTCAAGGCCCCATCTTTCAATTACCATAATAGGATTTCCCACCCTCAACAGTCAACAGTGGGGATTAAGCCTCAATGAGGTTGGGGGTGGGGGGAATCTAATCTACAGAATTTGCATTTCTCTGATGTTAATGATGTTCAACACCTTTTCTTATACTTGTTGGTCAATAATATGCCTTCTGTGGAAAACTGTTTCTTCAGGTCATTTGCACATTTTAAAATCAGATGCTTTGTTTGTTTGTTTGCTATTGAGTTCTATAAGTTCCTTATACATTTTGGATATTAACCCCTTATCAGATTCATGGTTTGCAAATATTTTTTCCCATTCTGGAGGTTGCTTTTTATCTTGATGAGTTTTTCCCTTACTGTGCAGAAGCTTTTTAATTTGATGTAGTCCCGTTTGTTTATTTTTGTGTTTGTTGCCTATGCTTTTGGTGTCATATAAAAAATAATCATTGCTAAGACCAATGTCAAGATTTTCACCTGTAACTTCTAGGAGTTTTATGGTTTCAGGTCTAACACGTTTAATTCATTTTGAATTAATTTTTGTGTATGGTATAAGATTAGGGTCTAATTTTATTCTTTTGCATATGGATACACAGTTTTCCCCACAGTATTTATTGAGGAGACTTATGTTTTTCTGATTATATATTCTTGGCATCCTTGGCAAATATTAGTTGACTGTATGTGCATGGATTTATTTCTGAGCTCTCTAGTCTGTTCCATTGTTCTATGTGTCTGTTTTTATGCCAGCATCATGCATTACTACATATTACTATATCTTTGTAATATAGTTGAAAATTAAGAAGAGTGATGTCTCCAGTTTGGGTCCTCTTACTCAAGATTGTGTTGGCTGTTCAGAGTCTTTTGTGGTTCCATATGAATTTAGAACTGCTTTTTTTCCCTATCTGTGAAAAATGCCATTGGAATTTTGTTAGAGATTGCATTGAATCTGTAGATTACTTTTGGTTGTATAGACATTTTAACAATATTAATTCTTCCAGTCCATGAATGCAGGATATCTTCCTAAATTTTATTCATGTATCTTCAATTTCTTTCATCAATCTTACAGTTTCCACTGTCCAGATCTTTCACTTTTTTGGCTAAATTTATTTCTAAGTATTTTATTCTTTTTGATGTTATTGTAAATTGGATTGTTTTCTTAATTTCATTTTCTAATAGTTTGTTGTTAGTTTATGAAAACAGAACTGATCTCTGTATGTTGACTTTGTATCCTATAACTTTACTGAATTTGTTTATTTATTCTAACAGTTTTTGATGGAGTTTTAAGGATTTTCTGTATGTAAGAGTATGTCATCTGAAAACAGAGACAATTTAACTTCTTCCTTTCTGATTTGAATTCCTTTTATTTCTTTCTCTTGTCTAATTGCTCTATTACTTCCAGTATGATGTCAAGTAGTAATGTTGACAGTGACCATCCTTGTCTTGTTCCCGATCTTAGAGGAATTGTTTTCAGCTTTTCATTGTTCCATATGGTGTAAGCTATGGGCCTGTCATAAATGGCCTTTATTATGCTGAGGTACACCTTCTACACCTAATTTTCTGAGAGTTTTTATCATGAAAGGATGTTGAGTTTTGTCAAAAGCTTTTTCTGAATCTATTGAGATGATCATATGATTTTTATCATTCATTCTATTAATATGGTATATCACATTTAATGATTTGTATATGTTGAATCATCTTTGTTTCCCAGGGATAAATCCATGCTGTAAGATCCTTTCAATATGCTGTTAAATTCAACTTGCTAGTATTTTGTTGAAGATTTTTGCATCTGTGTTAATCAAGGATTTTGGCCTGTAATTTTCTTTCCTTTTCTGGCTTTGGTATGAATATATAGCTGCCTTGTAAAATGAATTTGAAAGTATTTCTTCCTCTTCAGTTTTTTGGAAGAATCTGAGATAGATTGGTGTTAAGGATCTGAGAAAGATTGGTGTTAATTTTTATTTAAATGTTTGCTGGAATTCACCCATAATCCATCTGGTCCTGGGTGTTTCTTTGTTGGGAGGTTTTTGTTTACTGCTTCTGTCTCCTTACTCATGACTGGTCTGTTCAAATTTTCTATTTCTTCATTATTTGGTCTTGGTAGGTTGTTTATTTCTGGGAATTTATTCAGAGAAATGAAAGTTTTAAAAAAAATACACAAAGGGATCTTCTGGAAATGAAAAACAAAATATCCGAAACGAAAAACACTTCATAAGACTAACAGCAGATTAAGCAGTGAAGAAGAAAAGATTTATAAACTTGAAGAAATCACAGTAGAAACTATCAAACTTTAATCAGATAGAAAATGAGAGCTAATGAAAATTTGGATCTACCTGAGTGAATAAAGAACATCAGAAAAGATAAATATGTGGATAAATAGATTATGCATTTTTATCATTTTTTTTATTTATTTACAAGATAATTGATGGTTTAAAGTGGAAATAACAATAGGGTTTATAACATATGTAGGAGAAAAATTATGACATTAATAGTACAAAACCAGGTGCAGGGAAACAGAAATATACTGTTGGAAAGTTCCCACACACTAACAAGAGAGCTTCAAAATGTATGAAGAAAAACTAGTAGAATTGAAAGAAGAAATGTGCAAATCAACAATGGTGATGGAAGATTTCGACACCCCTCTTTCAATGATTAAAATAACAATTAATGACAAATCAGTTAATATACAGAAGACTTGAACAACACTTTCAACTAATGGTACCCGAATGACATTTATAAAACTCTACCAAATGGCAGCAGAATACACTTTCTTTTCAAGTGCACATGGTATGTTTTCCAAGTAGACCATATTCTTTTTTTTTTTTTTTTTTGTCTTTTTGTCTTTTTCTGTGTCCGGCAACGGATCGCAACCCTCAGTGTTGCCCCTGTACCGGACCGGGGACCGGCAACGGGATTGCAACCCTTGGCGTTGCTCCCGCGCCTCGCTCAGCCAGTGAGCGGGAACCGGTCTGTATGTGGGATCCGAACCCTTGGGTGGGAGTGCCGCCGTGCTTCCCAAGCGGCGCACTATCCAGTGCGCCACCGGGCTGGCCCAAGTAGACCATATTCTGAGACAGAAAACAAGTCTTAATAAATTTAAAAAGTTTAAAAACTTACAAAGTAGTATTTCTGATCACAATGGAAATGAAGTAGAAATCAATGACAGAAATATACCTAGGAAAATTTCAAAATATTTGGAACTTTAACAGCATACTTTTAAATAACCCATGGATCAAAGAAAAAAAAAATCAGTGAAAAATCAGGAAATAGTTTGAAATACAACAGATTAAAATTTGTGGGATTCTGCTAAAGTAGTACCTAAAGGAAAATTTGTAGCATTAAATTCTTACATTAAAAAAAAAAATACAAAGTTTCTAGCTTCCACCTTAAAAAACTAGAAAGAGGAGAGAAAAATTTAACCCAAAGTAAAGAGGAGAAAGGACATCATGAAGATTGGAGGAGAAAACAATGAAATAGAAAATGGAAACAAACAAAAAAATCAATGATACCAAAAACTGGTTCTTTTTTTTTTTTTTTGTCTTTTTGTCTTTTTCCGTGTCCGGCAACGGATCGCAACCCTCAGTGTTGCCCCCGTACCGGACCGGGGACCGGCAACGGGATCGCAACCCTCGGCGCCGCTCCCGCGCCTCGCTCAGCCAGTGAGCGGGCCCCGGTCTGTATGTGGGATCCGAACCCTTGGGCGGGAGTGCCGCTGCGCTTCCCAAGTGGCGCACTATCCAGTGCGCCACTGGGCCGGCCCCCAAAAACTGGTTCTTTGAAAAATAAATAAAATTAATAATCCTCTAGTCAGACTGCTCCAAAAAAAGAACAAAAAAAGGAAAAAAAATAGCACAAATTATCAGCAGCACAAATGGAAGGAAGGAGGTCATCACTAAGATCCTATAGACGCTATGGGTATAATAAAGAAATACAATGAATAACATTATGGTAATAAATTTGACAACCTAGATGAAAAGGACAAATTTCCTGAAAACGCATTCTACCACAGCTTGCTCTAGAAGAAATAATCTGAATAGTCACATAACTATGTAAAAAATTGAATTAGTAGTTAAAAACCTTCCTATAGAAATTATCTAGGCCTGGATGGCTTCACTGATGAATTTTACCATTTATTCTTCCAGAAAATAGAAGATGATGGAACACTTTGCAGCTCATTCCTTGAGACCAGACTCGGAATTACTCTGACAACAAAACGAAACATGTTATATAGAAAGAAAGCTTTAGACCAATATAACTCTTGAACATAAATGCAAAAATTCCTAAGAAAACATTATCACATACAATTCAACAATATATTAAAGGATAATGTATCATTACCAAGTGTGATTTATAACAGCAATTTTTTGCTTCAACATCCAAAAATCAGTGTACTTCACCTTATTAACAGACTAAAAATAAAAACCACATAATTATCTCATAATAGATGCAGCAATCTCTATCTTAGGTATTTAATCAAAAGAAATGAAAACATATGTTCACCCATGGATTTTGCAGATAAATATTCATAGCAGCTTTATTCTAGACAGGCAAAATTTGGAAGCAACTCAAATGTCCTCCAGTAAGTGAGTGTGGTATATGTATAGAGTAAAACACTATTCAGCAATATAAAGTAATGAACTAGTGATACAGTCAACAACAAAACATGGATGAACTTAAAAGCATCATGCTAATGGAAAGAAATGCCACAAAAGACTATACACATATGATTCCATTAATATATTAATATGAACCTCTGGAAAGTGTAAGATTATATTGGTAGAAAGCAGACCACTAAATGCCAAAGGGTGGGGGGGGGGTTAATCCACTAAAATGGGGCACAAAGGGATTTTCTGGTATGATAAAAATGTTATATATCATGACTGTACTGCAAGTCATGGGACTGTAAATATTTGTGAAAACTCATGGAATTATAAATTTGGAATTAGAGAATTTTACTATAAGTAAATCATGTCAATAAAATGAACTTAAGATTGACTGTGAGATTTTCCTAAGTCCTACATTTTACATAGACTGTATAAAAGCTCTCAATCACAACTCTTCTTTTCACAAATCTTTTAAAATAAAAGCTGTATTTTAACAAAATTTTTACATAAGAGTGATATATACTAATTATCAAAAAATTAGAAATTACAGAAATGTACAAAAAAGAAAATAACCCTATCACACAGAGATAAAGACCGTAAAGACTTTTTTATATTTTGCAGTTTTCCTTCCAGGGTTTTTCTTACATAGTTATGAGAGAATATAAAACAAAACTGAATCATACTGTATATTTGGTTTAATATCTTGGTTTTATTACTAAAACTATAAAGTTAGAACTTAATATGTGGTGTTTATCTTCCTGGTCAAAACAACAACAAAAAACCACAACAAAACATTTAGCTCATAAGCATTGCAAAATAACTCTCTCTCTAACTTAAAAATAAATTCCAGTTAGAAAATATATTGTATAGTGAAAAAATATTATATTAGTAAAATGAAAGCCTGAAAAATTACATTTGTTCTTATTTAGGTAAAAACAAATGAGTGTTCAGGAGTTGGTTCCCATCTATAAACTAATAGCTCCTCCTAACTCAACCCCCACCATACCAAACCACACCAAACTAAAGCAAACTTTGTTGGGGTTTCATGCCTATTCCCAAAGCATCTGAAAGGTAGTTTGCTGAGAGCCAATTTGGAAAAAAATGCAGAGTTCATACTATGTACAAAAGGCTTAGCTTTGGAGTCAGTCACTTAGAATCCTTGGTTGCAATGTGTATGTTTGGAAAAAAATGCAGAGTTCATACTATGTGCAAACGGCTTAGCTTTGGAGTCAGTCATTTAGAATCCTTGGTTGCAATGTGTATGTTTGGAAAAAAATGCAGAGTTCATACTATGTGCAAAAGGCTTAGCTTTGGAGTCAGTCACTTAGAATCCTTGGTTGCAATGTGTATGTTTGGAAAAAAATGCAGAGTTCATACTATGTGCAAAAGGCTTAGCTTTGGAGTCAGTCACTTAGAATCCTTGGTTACAATGTGTATGTTTGGAAAAAAATGCAGAGTTCATACTATGTGCAAAAGGCTTAGCTTTGGAGTCAGTCGCTTAGAATCCTTGGTTGTAATGTGTATGTTTGGAGAACAGATGTAATAAATCACTCTGTGATATGAACACATCTGGGAAGCACAATCATTCCACTGGAAAGTAAGACCAAGGGAGCAGTGCTCTGCAGGTCCTAATCAGATAGGAACAAGCAGCTGAGAGGGAAGGCCTGCATCTGTTTATCTATTACATAAATACTTTAAGCACCAACTGTTAGCCAGGCACCATGCAGGCATTGCGGTGGGTGGGGTAAGATACAGAAGATTTTCCCTCTAAGGACTTGACGATCTGAACACACAAATTCCTATAATGTGATGACTGTTGTAAAGAGTACACAGAAAATTTAAGAATTCAGAAAAGAATTCTATCGTTTCTAGCTGAAAATCACAATAGGGGGGGGTACCCTAAAAGTGAATTGTGTGGGATGGGTCAGATTCCAACAGGCAAGGATAGAAACCCTTGAGGTGGGGTAGAGTAGGAAAAGAATCTGAATGTGCTGAGAGGCATGAACAAGCTGCCGAGCTGAGAATGCTGAGGACATACCCAGGGAATAGTTAATTAGTTCAGTTGACAGCAGTAGCTACATGCTGGGGAATTGTGACTGATAAGCTTGGAAGTTGAGGCCAAATTACAGATGGCTTTGGATGCCAGGAGAGGAGTGTAGATATTACTCTGTAAGAAATGTGAGGTCACTGAAGGTTTTTGATCAGGCACATAATAGGGTGCTGTTGTGTTTTGATTAATCTGGTTGAGATGGGAAAAATCATTGGAATATGGAGAAAATAAAAACCAGCTAGGAGTTTATCACAATATTCTAAAAGTCTGCAGTTAGGATGGTAGCAGAAGGAATATAATGAAATGACAGTTGTAAGAATTATTTTGCACTTAAAAGCTATGTTTTGGCAATATTGACTTTAAGTGACAGGAGTTAGAAAGAATCGAAGTCCAGAAGTCCAAGCAAGAGCAGATACAGTTCCATTCCCATCTTCCATTTACACTTAAGATTGGGTCTCACCGAACCCAGGTGAGACCACAGAAGGCTCAGAGAGGTATCATGGCGAATACTTAAAAGTGTGAATTTTAGACCGCCTGGGGTCTACACTGCCTGGGTTTGAGTCCTGACTCTACCACTTACTAGCTATGTGACCTTGAGTAAGCTACTAAACTTCCACATGTCTCCATTTGTAAAATAGGGATAATAATCATAACTACCTCGTGGGATGGTTGTACTTTAGCCAAGCTCTATAAGGCAAAAGAAAGCAATAAAGGACATTAAAATTGGAAAGAAGGAAGTCAAACTATGCCTGTTTGCAGATGGCATGATTGTATACATAGAAAACTCTCATGACTCCACCAAAAAATTACTAAAACTAATAACTTGATTCAGTAAAGTGGCAGGATACAAAATCAACAGATGAAAATTAATAGTATTCCTATATGCCAATAACAAAATACCTGAGGAAGAAATCAAGAAAGCAATCCCATTCACAACAGCTACAAAAAAAAAAAAAAAAAAATCTATGAGTAAATTTAACCAAGGAGGTGAAAGACCTCTACAATGAAACCTATAAAACATTGGTTAAAGAAAACGAAGAAGACACATATTAATGGAAAGATGTCCTGTATTCATTGGTTGGAAGAATTAACATAATCAAAATGTCCATATTACCTAAAGCAATCTACAGATTCAATGCAATCCCTATCAAAGGGCCAATGATATTCTTTATAGAAATAGAATAAATGATCTTAAAATTTATATGGAACCACAAAAGACCCTGTGTAGACAAAGCTATCTTATATAAAAAGAACAAAGCCAAAGGCATTACACTACCTGACTTCAAAATACACTGTAAAGCTATAGTAATCTAAACAGCATGGTACTGGCATAAAAACAGACAAACAGTCCAATGGAACAGAATAGAGAGCCCAGAAATAAAACCATGCACTCACAGCCAACTGATTTTCAGCACTGGGGAAAGGTCAGCCTCTTCAATAAATGGTGCTGGGAAACTGGATATCCACATTCAAAAAATTGAAATCAGACCCCTTTCTCTCACCACACACAAAATTCAACTCAAAATGAATTAAAGACCTAAATTTAAGACTCAAAACTATGAAATTTCTAGAAGGAAGCATGGGAAATGCTACGTGAATTGGGGTGGGCAGGGCTTTTTTGAACAAGATTATAAAAGCAGAATTACAAAGGTAACTAAAGCGAAAAAATAGACAAATGGGACTATATCAAACTAAAAAGCTTCTGTACAGCAAAGAGACAACCAACAGAACAAGGTAATATTTGCAAATGACACATCAGAAAAGGGGCTAATATCTGGAACAAATGAGGAACTCAAACAACTGGACAGCAAAAAATCAAATAACCCAATTAGAAAATGGGCAAAGGACCTGAACAACCATTTCTCAAAAGAAGACATAGAAATAGCCAACAGGTGCATGAAAAAAATGTTCAGTAACACTACTCATCAGAGAAATGCAGATTAAAACCACAATGAGATCTCACCTCTTTCTAGTTAGAATAACTATTATCAACAAGACAGAAAATAACAAATGCTGGTGAGAAAATGCTGGATGCAGAGAAAAATCTACAGTGGTGGTGGAAATGTAAATGGTGGAAAAGAGTACAGAAGTGCCATTGTGGTAAAGAGTCTAGAAGTTCCTCAGAGAACTAAAAACTGAACTACTCTATGACCCAGCAATCTTACTACTGGGTATATACCCAAAGGAAATGAAATCAGTATATCAAAAAGACACCTGCACTCCCATGTTCATTGCAGCACTACTCACAATAGTCAAGAGATGGAATCAACATAAATGCACATCAATGGATGAATGGATAAAGAAACCCCCAAAAAACAAAACTGTGGTACATATACACAATGGAATACTACTCAGCTATAAAAAATAAAATAAAGGGCTGGCCCCGTGGCGCACTCAGGAGAGTGCGGCGCTGGGAGTGCAGCGATGCTCCTGCCGCGGGTTCGGATCTTATATAGGAATGGCCGGTGCGCTCACTGGCTGAGCGCAGTGCGGGCGACACCACACCAAGGGCTGCGATCCCCTTACCGGTCACGTAAAAGACAAAAAAAAAAAATAAAATAAATAAATAAAATCTTGTCATTTGCAGCAACATGGATGGAACTGGACCATCATATTAAATGAAGTAAGCCAGGCACAGAAAGATAAATACATGATATCACTCATACGTGGGATAAAATAAATAAATAAATAAATAAATAAATAAATAAATAAATAAATAAATAAATAAAGTGGTTCTCATAGGAGAGAGTAGAATAATGTTTATCAGAGGCCAGTAGGAGAGGGTGGTGGTGGGGAAGTGAAGTGGTGGATGAATGAGAACAGAGCTATGCTGTCTGCCCTAAGTGAATCATTGTACAGTACACACTACCCCACAAATATGTACAAGTAAACGTTAAAATTAAAAATAAAAAAGAATTAAACTTCAATAGCTTCACATGGCCTACAAGTCCCCCTCTTCCCAGCTTCTCACTCTTTTTTCATGTCACTCAGTCCCCTCCCTGGCTTTCTCTACTGTCCTCCAATGTGCCAAGTTGCTTCCCATCTCAAGAACTTCCAACGTTTGTGTTCCATCTTATTGCAACCTTCTCACCTTGCTGGTCTTCTGGCCAAACTCTGCTCACTTTTCAGGGCTCACTTCAAATGGCCTTTTTCCAGTAAGGTCTTCCCACTCTTAGTTCCTTCACAGAATGTACCATACTTTTAAAATAAGTATTTCATCATGGGCTTATTTGGTTGATGTTTGTTTACGAGCTCTGAGAGGGAACAATCATATTTGTTTTGTTTATCACCACACACTCAGACCCTCTCCAGTGCCTGGATTGAAATGTATATTTTCGGGCTGGCCTGGTGGCGCACTGCTATAGTGCGCTGCTTGGGAGTGTGGTGGCGCTCCCACCGAGGGTTCGGATCCCACATACAGACCGGTTCCCGCTCACTGGCTGAGTGAGGTGTGGGTGCGTCACGCAGGGTTGTGATCCCGTTGCCGGTCCCGGACTGGTACGGGCATGACACTGAGGGTTGCAATCCATTGCCGGACACGAAAAAAGGCAAAAAGGAAAAAAAAAAAAAGAAATGTATATTTTCATATTAAGAAAAGAAAGAAAAAGGAAGGAAAGAATAATGGAAGGAAGGAAGGAAGAAGGAAGGAAGGAATGAAACTTAAGGGAAAAGCTCCATGACATGGATCTGGGCAATGATTTTTGGATATGACCTCAAAAGCACAGGCAACAAAGGCAAAAACAGACAAAAATGGGATTATATTAAATATAAAACTCTGTACAGCAAAGTTAACACTCAAAAGAGTGAAAGACAATCCACGGAAAGGGAGAAACTATTTGCCAACCATACATCCGTTAAGGGGTTAATATCCAAAATATATGAAGTACTAAAATGACTCAATAGCAAGAAAACAAATAACGCAATTTAAAAATGAACCAAGGACCTGAATAGACATTTCTCAAAAGGAGACATATGAAAAATGTTCAACATCACTAATCATCAGGGAAATGAACATTAAAATGACAAAGAGGTATCACCTTACACCTGTTAGAACAGCTATTATCAAAAACATGAAAGATAAAAGGTGTTGGCGAGATGTACAGAAAAGTACACTGCGGTGGGAAGGTATGTTTGTACAGCCATTATGGGGAAAACAATGTGGGGAGTCCTCAAAAAATGAAAAAGTAGAACTACTCTACGATCAGCAGTCCCACTACTGGGTAAATAGCCAAACGAAATCAGTATGTTGAAGAAGTATCTGCACTCCCACGTTCACGGCAGCATTATTCACAATAGCTAAGATATGGAATCAACCTAAGTGTCCATCAACAGATGGATGGATAAAAAAATGATATGGTGTACACACACACACACACACACACACACAAGCACACGAGCGCATGCACACACACATAGACACATGCACACACACACACACACACGCACACAGACACACACACACAGAGACACACACGCACACACACACGCACACACACACACAATGGAATATTGCTCAGCCTTAAAAAAATAAGGAAATCCTATCATTTGCAGTAATGTGGATGAACCTAGAGGAGAGTATGTTAAGTAAAATAAACTGGCACAGAAGGACAAATACTGCACAATTGCACTTATATGTGGAATTTTAAAGAGTCAAACTCACACAAGCAGAGTAGAGTGGTGGTTAACCAGGCACTGGAGTGGGGGACAGATTGGGGAGATGTTGGTCAAAGGATACAAAATTTCAGTTGGACAGAAGGAATAAGTTCAAGGGATCTATTGCACACATGGTAACTAGTTAATAAAATGTATTACATTCTTGAAAATTGCTGAGAGTAGATTGTAAGTGTTCTTACCGTAAAAAAATATATATATATATATAAGTATGTGAGACAATGCATGTGTTAGTGAGCTTGGTTTAGCCATTCCACAATGTGTTCACCCAAGAGTACTTCAAAAAGTTTGCAGAAAAATGGAACTAAGAGTTAATAAAAATCTTTCCATGAACTTTTTGAAGTACTCATATTTGAAAATATCATATTGCACATGATAAATATACACAATTTTTATTTGTCAATTAAAAGAAAGAGACATACTGAGAGAGAGAGAGAGAGAGAAATGGAAAGATGCCCAAGAAATCCCACCTGCGCCAGCCCCAGCTGTATTCGTTTTCCCAGCATTAATCCCAAGATACTCAAGTGAATGAGCCTTCAGATGACTCTATCCCTAGCCTTTAACTGTCAACCGTCCCCACTGAGCCCTGTGCAATTTGCACATTTATGAGCAAAATAAATGTTGTTTTAAAAATAAAAAGGAAAGGAACGGAGGAAGGAAGGCAGGGAGGGAAGAAGGAAAGACAGGCCATTTGCTAACCCTGATCAGTGGTCAATGACTTTCGCCTCTCAGACCTGATGACGCATTAAAACAATGGGAATGTTGAGAAGAAAATACTAGTTTGGTGGAAAAATAATTCAGTCAGGTTTTGGTTGATTGTCCATCCATACTTCCCAAATATAATTACAGAAAACATATTAGAAGAGGAAGGATTACATAACAACTCTGACAAATATGAATGAATGCCGTTTACTGGGACAGGAATTCGGAGGCGTTTTCAGAAGACATCAAGCAGATGGGATCAGATTTAATAAAATAATAAATAAATATCTGGGACAGACAATAAGCTCCTTATAGCTGTAATAGCTTTTCTTCCTAATTTTTCACTGGATCCCCAGAAAAAGGCCCAAACTGCAGGCAAATGTACAGGGAGCAGAAGCAGGCTAAGCGTAGGTAATGATGAGCGTACGACCCGTGGGAGCCTTGGCCATTTTTCCTTTTCCGGCCTTGCACAGTAATACTAAAGCTGGATATGACATTTGTTCCAATGCTGAAGCCACGAGAAGGCCCTTCCAATAAAGCAGAGATCAACGTGGCCGGGTGGGGACGAGGGGGAGTGGAGCTTCTTAGTATGTGCCTGGGGCCAGAGAGAAGCACACCAAACCCAACCAAGGTGACTTCAGAATCACACAGCTGACACAGAGATGAAAAATAAGAGGGCAATTCTTCAGAGGAATGAAATGCAACCACACACACCAATCCCTAAATAAAGTTTTCCTTACTTTAGAGTCTGAGGTTCACCAGCTCACCTTTTTATCTCCTTCTCGTGTACCCTGAGGGAAGACGGTCCATTCAGGATCAGCTTCATTTTTAACCCTCTCATTCAAGGTAGAGGCTTATCAAAGAAATAGGCATAACTTCAAAGGAAACCACACCAGTGACTAATATCAAGCACCTGAATCCTTTGTTTAAAACATGAGCAAACAGCCAGACATAACCAGACATGTGGGGGAAATCAACAGTATGAAAGAGAAAATCCAGGATTAACAGAGATAGCATAGAAGACGAAAGAACACTTTAAAAAAACCCAATTAGTATCCTTGTAGGAATTTAGGATAAATTCCTAAAAATAAATAAATAAATTTTAAGATAAGATGTCTATAAAAATTTTTAAAAGTTCATAGAAAAGATAAATGGAAACATAAGAATACTTTTTAGAAACTAAAATACAGTTGCTAAATTTAAAAAGTTAATAGAAGTCCTGTATAATAGTATGGACATTGCTGGAAACTAAAGCAGACATATGAAAGCTAAGTAAAGGAATTCTCCTAGAAATTAACACAAAGAGACAAAGATAGAAGTTATGAAAGCAAGAAAAGGATATGTAAATTATAGATGAAAAGAAAAGAAAAGCTTAGAAGATAGATCTATGTGTTCCACATCCTTTCCAGAGTGACAGAGCAGAGGCAACAGATGGGAGAAGATAATCAAAGAAATAATAGAAGAGAGTATAAAAAAAACCCACAAAAAAACAATGGAAGAAATTCTCACTAAGATAAGAAGTGACTTGAATACTAGTTCAATTAGTCAGTAAGATTCAGTGAGTTCTTACTTTTTGCCAAGCATTGTTCTTAGCATTTCTAGATCCATGAACATAAAGAAACCTCTGCCCTGTTGGAAGCATTTTAACACGCTGAACACAAATAATGAAAAAAAGACATACACATTAAGGGACATCCCAATCACAGTTCTGAACTTCAAGGATAAAGATAATGTCCAAAAAGCTAGCAAGGGCCTGGGGTGGTGGGGAACATTTATCTACAGACTTCTCATCCAGGACACCGCATGCAAGCTGACAGTAGAGTGATGCCTAGGAAAATCTGAAGGAAGGTAATTTTGAAACTAGATTCTATTACCAGACAAACTATCATTCAAGTTTGAGGGCAAAAAAAGGACCTTTTACTGGACAGCTGAGGATCCAGAAAATTGATCACCCGTACACCAAAAAGCATAGCTTAAATATGGAGTTCAGAAAATCATAAATTATATTCAAGGGTATACTATAGTATATGAGATAGAATAAAAATAATCCAGGAAGTAAAACAAAACAATCAACTCAAAATGGATTAAAGAGTTAAATATAATACCTGAAACATAAAACTCCTAAAAGAAGACATAGGCGGAACACTTCAGGATATAGGACTGGGCAAAGACTTTATGAATATGACCCCCACAGCACAGACAACAAAAGAAAAAATAAACAAGTGGGATTCTATCAAACCAAAAAGCTCTACACAGCAAAAGAAACAATTATGAGAGTGAAAAGACAACCTACAGAACGGGAGAAAACATTTGCAAACTATGCATCCAACAAGGGATTACTACCCAGAATATACAAGGAACTCAAACAACTCAACAGTAAGAAAACAAATAATCTAATTAAAAAATGGGCAAAGGAGCTGAACAGACATTTTTCTCATATGAAGATATACAAATTGCCAACAGGTACATGAAGAAATGCTCAACATCCCTCAGCAACAGAGATATGCAAATCAAAACTACATTGAGATATCATCTCATCCCAGTTAGACTGGCTGTTATCAAAAAGACAGAATAACAAATGCTGGTGAGGATGTGGAGACAGAAGAACCCTCCTACGCTGTTGGTGGGACTATAAATTAGTGCAGTCATTATGGAAAACAGTATGAAGATTCCTCAAACAACTACAGATAGAACTGCCATACGACCCAGCAATCCCATTGCTGCGTATATACCCAAAGGAATGGAAATCATGACGTCGAAGGAATATCTGAGTTCCCATGTTTATTGCAGTTCTATTTACAATAGCCAAAATTGGAATCAACCTAAATGTCCATTGACAGATGACTGGATAAAGAAAATGTGGTATGTATACTCAATGAAATACTACTCTGACATAAAAAAGAATAAAATTCTGCCATGTGCAGCAACATGGATGAACTTAGAGAATATTATGCTAAGTGAAATAAGCCAGGTACAGAAAGAGAAATACTGCATGTTCTCACTCATAAGTGGGAGCTAAAAGAAAGAAAGAAAAGAAAGGAAGGAAGGAAGGAAGGAAAGAAGGAAGGAAGGAAGGAAGGAAGGAAGGAAGGAAGGAAAGAAAGGAAAGAGGAAGAAGTCATAATAATGCATTAAACTTTCAAAAAAAAAAAAAACCAACAGAACTGTGGTTACTAGAGGTGGGAAAGAAGGAGGGGGATGAGGGTTGATGAGAAACTAGTTAAGGGTCACAAAGATGGATTACATTTTGTAAACATGAGTGTACTAACTATCTCGATTTGATCAGTACATATTGTACATATGTATTGATATTCCATTCTGTACCCCACAAATATATATAATCAATCTTCTTTCAATAAAAATGTCAAACAAAAACAAAAATGCAGTGCAAGCTGAGCAACAAGCTTAGAAAGCCATCAGTCTACACGAGAACAGAATGTTAGAGGCTCCAAGAAGAATGTCTTCAAGGAAAAGTAGCCAGCATAACACAAAATGCATGATTAAAAATCAGGAGTATAAATATACTGTGATATTGATGCATCATAGTGTGACATATTACAAAAGGTATTATAACAATATAATCTATTACTGAGATCGTTTCATTCTGATGAGATGAAGGCATGTTTTCTCCTGATTAACCACAAAAAGGTAATCTTTTCCCAGGAAGAAAAAATGCAAAAAAGGTGTGCTCTAAATATAAAACGTTCTTAAATTAGGCATAATTCTGGGCAATTGATGCAGTGTAAGAAAGTTCATTCTGGGGGGAAGAAAGTCGTATCGCCATGGGTAAGGCAGATGGACTCAAATAAAGCATAATAGGGTTTATACTTGATATTAGCTAAATCATGTAAAATTCAGGTGTTCGGGTAGGGAGGCAGAGCTGTTCAAATACTTGGGATATGAGGTCGTAATGGGAAGAGGCTGGAACTAGTGCTGGAGATTTTGTAGCTGTTCACATAAAGGCAGGTGTATTAGTTTGTTCCTGTTGTTTATAACAGAATACTTAAAACTGGATTATTTATAAAGAAACAAAATTTATTTTTTACAATTGGGAGACTGGTAAGTACAAGGTCCAGGGAAACACATCTGGTGAGGGCCTTCTTCTTGGTGGGACTCTACACAGAGTCCCATGGTGACCAGGGTGTCATATGGTGGGAACAGGCTGAGCAAGAGAACTAACCTCACTCTTTCTTCTTTTAAACCCATCAGGACCACCCCCATTTCTCCATGAATGAATCAATCCATTCCCAATGCCACAGTCTTCACAATCTAATCACCTCTTAAAGGCTCCACTTTTCAAATACCACAATTGGATTTCCCACCCATTTAACATGTTCCAATGGAGATCAAGTTTCCAATACATGAAATTTTGGGGGACATATTTAACCCATAGCAGTAGATGATCACTGAGGCTGTGAGAAGAGCTCAGAAAGCAGAGGAAGAGGCTCTGGGACACCATCTCTTAGGAGGTGACATGAGGAAGAGCAGGTATAGAAGGCTGCAGAGGAGCCCTCAGATCTAAAGATCGTAGGTCTAGAAATGTGTGCTCTTCTAGAAGGGAACAAGTGTCCCAAAGGAGAATCTTCGGTGATTGGAGTTGGGGCTGTAAAGGAGCCAATGGTTTGGTAGTTAGAAAGAACTGGTGCTCCAATTCTGTTCAGTGAGGGGAAAAGACAGCTTGCAGGAAAATTTGGAGTTGGAATGAAAGAATCATCAAAGTCACCATGAGGTCCATTCATAAGGAGGCACGGGGTGGGTGGTGGGGGAGAAGAGAGCCCCCAATTCCAGTCCTATCACCTGGGAACATGCAACCCAGCCTCGGTTGAGGAAGAGGACCTGACTTTTGTGTTGCTAGATTATCAGAGTAAGAGCATCCCAAGCGAGATACTTGCTGCTTAAAAGTTTTTGCTGTATAGTTTGTCTTTCTTAGAACGTTATAGAATGTTATGGTCCATAACAGAGTCCACAGGAACCTCTCTGTCATGCTTTTGCAGTTATAAGAAGTAGGATTCCTGATTGGAGGTTATCGTCCTGCTAACTTTAATTATTCTCCACCTGACTAAAAGGTGTAACCTGAGGTTAAAGCAATCCTGCTGTGTATTCTGTAAACAATCCCATTATCACACAACTCAGTGAACACTGTTTACTGTTGTTTCTCCTTACAAAGCATTGCCCAAGAGCTCACCAAGCTGCTCTTGAATAAAGCTGTATCTATAGCTTGTGAAAGCAACCAAGCCATGTCTTTCAAATAGGCTTTGCCAGGAGGAGAGAAAGGTAGAGTTTCATATAGCCAGGAAGTCAGGGTGTTACCAAACCAGTGCTATGGGTTAACCCAGTTAGCTTCACTGAGAAAAACCATGTGTTTCATGGCCAGAAAGCAGCCATGAGCTTTAGGGTTGCTCACCTCTTTAATGGGTTTTCAGCAAATGGAAAGTTACTGAGACTAAGGCTGTATATTATGGCATGCCTGAAGTATTTGACCTCTGAGCAGATCATTTTTTAATACTCCCCCTCTAAACAATACAATTACTTTCTATAATAATCACACAATAATTGATCACAATAAAATAAACATTGTTTCTTGATCGTTAGTTTCAAAACAATTAACAAAGAAATTTAAATGTTAAAGGCATTATTCAGATTCAATAAAATATTTCATGTGTGAGCTGAAAATTGCACTCACCAAACAAAACATATTTGGCTTCAGTGTTGAAATTTGATGTACAAATAAAAACTCCAATAGTCATAATTGAAGTAATTCAAGTTCTGGTCTTTGTGTTTACAATCACAATGCTATTATTGTTTATTTTGAATAAACTATTTAAATTCAGGAATATGTAGGACTACAGAAACTGCCCTACAGTGAACTCTACCAATCTGGAACCCTTAGGAATGTCCTTTTGGAATAAACACATGTAGCTGAGTCCCCACGTGTTGGAGGCTAACTAAATAACTGAGAGTTTCCCCAGTTAACTTCTATGTATTAAATACAACAGTGCTTATTAAACCATCAGTAACAAAAATGCTAATTTGAAGATTACACACATATTATTAAAACTCAACAGTAACCACAGCAACTATTTAGGGCTTAGATCAACAAAATATTTTTTCAGAAAGGATTATTTAATCAGTGGCATTTTTAGAATCTCTAGCACTGAGGGATAATAAAAAGCAGATCAAACTTTCAGTGGGTTTCATCATTGTTATTAAATTCTCTGCAGACAATGCACCCCCTCACTGCCTGCACCCAGCATGGACCACTGCCTCCATGCCTCTCTTGGCACACCTCTGACTGGACAAGTCCTGAAGCTCTGGAAGAACTTTCCAAGTGGTTGATCAGCTAGAGCCACCTGTGTTGATTGGCCAGGAATTGGTGTGTGACACCAGGAGAGCCATGTACCTCTGAGATGAATTGGTGCAAAAATCCATCCAACAAGGGTACTCCATATTGGATGGCTGGAACCTGACCCAAACAAACCCTCTTTGTGCTAAACTCTACAGGCAGGTTTACATGTACTTGTACTGAATTTGTGCCACATGCTGTAGTTAACATATATTTAAAAGGCTTGCAATACCTTCTTTGATTAGAAGGATGTATTAGGAACTCAGAGTAGTGAAACAACTGAGCAGGTCCCTTCCTTGCAATCTTAAATGGCTTAACACAAAATTATATTAATAGCAAAAACAGGAACACCTTGATTCACTTTCATAGTCTATAAGGCAAGACTAGACCTAATATATCATTTTATTTTTACAAAAATATTTGAGATGCAGGTCTTATTGTCCTTATTTTAAATAAGTAAACTGAGGCTCAGAGATGTTAGCTGATTTACAAACTTCACTTTCCATCAAACAGTTGGTACACGATGGAGTGGGATTCGAAGCCCGAGCTTCTGAGTCCAGTGCACTTTCCATTATACAGCTCTGAAGTGTGGTAATCATGGACTAAATGATAATTAGGAATGCTTATTTGCCTGCGAGAAGTTTACAATCTGTTATTTAGCAGCAGTTCAGATTGCATTATGTTTAATCCACTGCCAGGGCTGTTTTCCACCTTGCCTACCTGGCAGATGCTTATACATCTTTTAAGTCCTGTATCAAGAGAAATCTTTATCTGCAAAGCCTTCCCTGACCCGGAAGGTAGAGTTATTTGCTTTCTCTTTTGTATGGCCAATGGATCTCACCACACCTGTCTCACATCCCTTATCAGGCTAAACTGTAACCCTTGGTTTGCATGTCTGTCTCTAAACTCAACTGTGAGATCCTAAGATCAGAAACTGTAGTTTATTCTTATTTGTATCCTAGTGTCTAGCAAGGTGTCTGGCACATATCAGGCTCAGAGTAAATTTTAAACATTATGCATCCCAACTTCTGGGAAAAGACCTAACAGGGGAAGTCACTGTAACATCGCCCTCCCATATGGAGAGAATATATCCATTAAGTCCTATTTGTTTCGTCTCAGAGATTAGAGATCCGTACATCACTGACCCCACTTCCGACACTGATACTGAGAATGTAATAAAATTATTCTGAAAATGAAATCAATCTTCTATTTCTTAATGTGCTAAATATATCTCCCAAACCAAATGTACATCACACTATCAAACTCTCAGAGAATATTGGAGCTGAAATGGGTCTTTAAAAACCATGCAGCTCAATACCCTGACTTTATATGTAGGAAATCAAGGTCCTGAGATACTCAGTGACTTGCCTAATATTTCATGTTTGGTTAGTGGAAGAGCCAAGCTCGCAAGCACTTTCCAGTACTCTTTGCTGTGTTCCTGATCCAAAGGAAGAAGAAGATTGATAACAATAAAACAGGTCCAAGGGGCAGAATACTGGTATACTCACCCGCCCACTCCCTGCTCAAGAAAATTCTCTGATTAAAACAAGAACTTACAGGGTAAGGACTGACCACTTCCACAGAGAGGCTCATTCCCTGACCAAACATTATGCCATGGGGCTCTTTAAAATGCACGTTTTATACTTGAGAGAAATTAAAACAAAATTCTACTCTCAAACAAAAAAGTTCATATGCTCTTTTGCAGCAAAGAAGTTGATGTCATAAAGTTAGACATCAGGAGGGGCTTTGGAGTACAATCTAACTTGAAAAATACTAGCTGTCAATGCAAATAATCTAGGTTCTAGTTCCAACTCCACCATCTCTCTGTTTTACAACCACACACAAATCCCTACCCTTGTTGAATCTTCCACATCTGCTGATTGGTGAGAAATACCTATGGGTCCTACTTTACAAGTTGTCACAAATGAGACACAGCACATGCAGATATCATGTACACCCTGATAGGATGTAATAAAAATGGCTCTCTGTCTCTATGGAACTTTTCCCCAAAACCCACAATTTCAGTTTAACCATGAGAAAAGCATCACCCAAACCCAATTGAGGCACATTGTCCAAAATAGCTGACTAGTCAAAATCATAAAAAATCAGGAAAGATTGAGAAAATGTCATAGCCTGGAGGAGACTAGGGAGACATGATGGCTAAATGCAATGTGGTATCCTAAGATGGATCATGAAACAGAAAAAGGACCTTAATAGAAAAACCAGGATATATGAAAACAATCTGGAGTTTTGTTAATAGTAACGTGCCTAGGTTGGCTTCTTAGTTTTGACAAATGTACATGCTAATATAAGACGTTAACATTAGAAGAAGTTGGGTAAAGTGTATTATCTTTGAAAATTTTCTGTAAATCTACGATTATTCCAAAATAAAAAGTTTATCTTAAAAGATAAAATGACAACTAGGAAGGATTCCTAAAATGTAAGAAGTGATATTTAAATGCTAGATGATGTCTAGAGAGAAGATAGATTTGTATTAAAAAGTTTTGAATGGATTAATCTGGCATAGCATTTTATTTTAATTTTTGTCTATTGTTCAGTTTGCTTGTTACTAGAAGATAAGCTGAACAGAACTATATTGCACTGAAGAAGCGATATCCTCTATGTATCACACATTTAAACATATTTTTAATGGAAAGGGCACTGGATCAGAAGTAAAATGCTGCTTTCATGTTGACCCGCTCTGGGTAGCCCCCTAACACCTTCCAAAACAATCCTGGAAAGGGGTCCATCTCTCTCCCACTACCCTCAGTTCCTGGAGGCCACAATGGAGTCTCTCTTTGGTCTCTACCCAACCAGGACCAAGTATGGTCATGCTGAAAGCAGGTGTCTAGAGAGCTTGCTGGACAAGTGAGCCAAAGAGCTCAGGTTCAGCAACCTGGGAGTGATCCTTTGGAGGTGACAGAATTGAAGAGAGGCTTTGCACCTGCCCTAGGGTTTGATAAAGTTGGAAAGATACATACCTCAAGGGTCATGGTTTAATGCTTTAAAATGGAAGGAAGCCCCAGCTTCTGGTGTCCCAGTCTTAAATGAACAGAAACTTACCTTTCAACCACTACCACCTGAAGCAGGCATTGTGGGTGAGGGGTTGCTTATTATTTTTAGCAACTGTCTGTCCCACTGGATTGTAAACTCCAAGAGGTTAGAGACCATCTCTTTTTGCAATCCTAGTTCCTAGCATAGTGCCTCTGTTAGAGAGAATGTCCAATTTCCCTACTGTTTTGGATAAATAAAATGTGGATAGACAGTATTTGGCACAAACTTTCCTGAAATGAGTTAAATGTGTGTGTATATTTATGCTGAATTATAAATTTGTTATGTACATGTGATATATATGAGTATATACATGTATATATAACACATATTATACACACACACACACACACACAAATACACACATACACTTTAAATGCTACTACACAAAACCCAGGCTAATTCTCCAATAACATGCTTAAGCCAATATTTTTGGTTTTACAGTCTTGTTTAGATGCTAGTCCCCCTTTGCCTGGATGATTAAGAAAGCACTGTATCGATCCTCTGACTCTGATATCCTCACTGGAATACAGTTTGTGACATCACTGTGACTACACTGGCTTTCTGACACATACATTTGACTGTGTCTCTCCAGAGCATAGGAATGTCTTATAATCCCCATATTTTAAAGGAATCATGTCTAATCTCCTGAGCACAGAATGCAGAGTTCCATAATCTGGCCCCCACCCCCTTGCCGGCCTGCTTGTTCATCACACTCCACCCTGCCCTCTGCACGCTCAGAAGTCTCCACCGCTCCCCAGAGCCCACGTGCATTTTCACCCTCCATTGCCCATGCTGTCTGATATTCCTCACATTCTCCTCTCTACTTTGAATAATCCTGAACATTGTCAAGACCCAGTTCTAATTTCCCTCCTTTCTTCTACCCGCATCCTTGTGCCAAGACACCTGGATCTGGAAGAATGCCTTGGGCTGCAAGTGACAGAAAGCTCAACTCAAAGTGGCTCCAACAATAAGAAGTCTGTTATTTCAGTTAACAAAGTCAGTGGTAGCAGGATCATGGTTAATTCAACCCTTGAGTGGGCCATAAGAGATATGGGTTCCTTCCAGCTTTTTGCTCTGCCATCTTTAGTGTGGCTTTTGTCCCCAAGTTTATTCAGCAGACTTCTTGTGTGCCATCGGCAGAACCTGTGCAGAACTGTGTTCATGTTTGTACTAATGTATGTGTCACCTCCAAGCTGGGGATGGGGGAAGGGGAAGAGAGAGATGTATTTTAAGGAATTGTCTCACGTGACTGTGGAGACTGGCAAATTCAAAATCTTCAAGGCAGGCCGGCAGGATGGAGGCCCAGGGAAGAGTTGATATTGCAGCTTGAGGCCGAAGGTTTCTGGAGGCAGCATTTCCTCTTTCTCAGGGATTCTCAGACTTTTTCTCTTAAGGCCTTCAACTGATAGATTGAGGTCTACCCACATTTTGGAGGATAATCTGCTTTAGTTAAAGTCTACTGATTTAAATGTTAATCTCATCTAAAATAAAAATAGCTTCACAGCAATTTCCAGATGTGTTTGACAAATATCTGGATACCATAGCCTAGCCAAATTGACACATAAAGTTAGCCATAACAATGTCTAAACCACTCACTGGCACAAAAGAGACTGACATCACCATGGCTGGTATAGATATTAGCCAAGAGTAACCCTCTGGAGCTGGGAAGGGGCTCCTCCCCTGAGCACATAGGTATGTGTGAGGTGCACCCACAAACAAAATCTGGGCTTTATTTGCAAGGCAGATCCTGGCTGTGGGTGGGGTCGGATGAAGGTATGGATTTGAGCAGGTAAACAACGAGGTCTATTAAACACCAGGCAGGCAGAATCATGATACCTTATTGCCTCCTTTACATGTTGTATAATCCCTGTTGGAGCTCTTCTTATCCTGAGTCATGGGTTTATGGCTTATCTTGCCGTTTAGACTGTGGGTTCACTCTTGAATAAGAACCATGTATCAGTTATCTCTTTATTAATACCCCTAAACATGGTGTCCTGCACAAGGTAGGTACTCCATAAATGCTATCAAACTGACCAAAGTCGGGTATTCTGGTGCCAAATTAACCTTGTACTCACTATTGCTGTAGAGCTCCTATATTTCTATCTACCACAAGCTTTGTTGAAGTCACAGATTCACAACTGTTATGTCAAGTGACAATTATTTCTAGACACTTTAGTAAAGAACATATGGGACAATAAAACTTGTTCAAATAGTCTAGTCATATGACATTCACTCCTCTTTCACACACGTAACCTGAAAAAAATCTCAGTACCAAACTGAAGAACACTCAACTTTACACTCAAGTAATGATAACAGAAGGTAAAGGGTCCATTGTTTGCCTCAGGCACCAGCTCAGATAAAGTAGCTCACCCAGAATCTGTCAGATGTTAAAGCCTCAGGTTCAGTTACTTAATTCACAAGTTCTCATGACCCTTATCTTTTTAACAGAGTTAGAGTTCCTGAAAGTTTAGAAAATATAATTATCAGATAACCAGTCTTCTTTACCAGGAGGCCACAGGGCTTTAGGACTATTAAATTCAGAGGATGGTAAAGTCATCTCTCAGTTGACCACTGTG
The DNA here is from genome assembly GCF_000696425.1 of Galeopterus variegatus. Classification (NCBI taxonomy): domain Eukaryota; kingdom Metazoa; phylum Chordata; class Mammalia; order Dermoptera; family Cynocephalidae; genus Galeopterus; species Galeopterus variegatus. Next base: position 147,356 of record NW_007730280.1, on the reverse strand, counting down.
TAGAGACCTTGAACTTATAAATTCAAGAAACATGTACTGAGCATCCTCCAAGTTTCAGGCATCACGAAAGACCCTTACTTGCATTTTTACACTTTTTAGTTTTTAGCTCTCTGCCTCTTCACAAGCAGAGAAGTGTTAAATATCCAATTAATTTGTTACTGATAAAATAGTGATAGTTGTAGCACTGACAGCTGATGTGTACTGACTTTCACTATGCACCAGACATTATCATAAGCACATTACCTCCTCAATGCCTTTCAATCCTCACATAACCTCATGAGGTCGATTTGGTCTTTCATTCTACAGATGAAGATTCCAGGGGGCTGAGAGTGGGCAGGTAACTCACTTACAGTCCACTAACAGGACACCATACATACCAGATTCCAGCCCAGGTCTGTAGGACTTCAGACCTTCACATCTTACTGCTCCCAAGGCAGTGGTTACCATATATCATCTCACTGAAAGCTGGGAATGTGGGCAAGTTAAAGTCTTTTAAATCAACACATAAAGGAAAGATAAACAGTCTTTCCTTTCGTTGTCCTAGAAGCAACAACCAACTCAAAACAGGGCCATGACTACATGTAAAGAAAGAATGTGTCAACAGAGGAAAAAAATTTTTTAAAAAATGGGGCAGAAAAGCAAAATTTGGCAGTGCACATCCAGTTCTATCCATGAGTGTTTTAGTCACTACAGAGGATATTCTCTGTAGGGGAAGTACTAATTTAGCAAGACTTATTATGACCTGGAGGGAATTCTCCATTGTTGTTCTAATTGCATCCTTACAAGGTACAAGAATATAATTATAAATATAATTTCTGGAATATCTTGATATGAGAAGCAGATTCACCAGAAAAAACCCACAAATATTCTATCTGTTGGAAAGGAATGTCCCCAGTTGTAAATACCAAATGCTGTGTATCTACATCATTCCATACGAACACAACTTGTGTCAATTAAATTGTTATAAGATTGGGCCGGCCCGGTGGCGCACTGGATAAGTGCGCCGCTTGGGAAGCACGGCGGCGCTCCCGCCCGAGGGTTCGGATCCCACTTACAGACCGGTTCCCGCTCACTGGCTGAGCGAGGCGCGGGAGCAGCACTGAGGGTTGCAGTCCCGTTGCCGGTCCCCGGTCCGGTACGGGGGCAACACTGAGGGTTGCGATCCGTTGCCGGACACGGAAAAAGATAAAAGACAAAAAAAAAAAAAAAAAAAAAAAAAAAAAAAATTTTTAAAAGATTTTTTTTTTTAGAACCATGGCCATTTTGGGGGGATTTGATCAACCCCAGTT